>NW_026876202.1:0-188047 GCF_032173495.1 Musca vetustissima
TGTAGTTTCCGCAGATGATGGTTGGGAGAGGTCAAAACGAGGTAAGCTAAATAAAGTTTTTCAAAGTAGGGATTTAAAAAAAAAAATACTTTTCTGAGATCTAAAGCAGTGAGCGGAACAGTATAGTCGGACGGGGCCGACCATATGATACCCTACACAACTATCACGAACAGCAAACTTTTTGCGGTTCTATATTCTGAGCCTGGGCAATATTTCGTAATATTTGCACCATTTTTACCGATTATAGATCAACAACTCCACTTTCTAACCCTGGCATATTTTCAAAATTTTTTTCTTGAAGTGAATGTTTACGCCATAAAGTAAAAATAAACAAATTGTTCACTTTAGGTTTTGGTTGATTTGACCCTCGGAATATTGACCGATCATCATCTAAACATCCTCCGGCCTCTGGAGTGACCAGAAAAAAATGACAAAAATGAAGTTTTGGTCCATTACATCCCCCAAAATATTAACCGATCTAGCGAAATAGGGGTCTTCATTGGCCAGAACCCATTCTACATGCAAAATTTCGTGAAGATTGGTCCATAATTGTGGCCTGTATCCTGTTTACAAATTATAATGGACAGACGGACGGACGGACACACATGTCTAGATCGACTCAGCTAATAGACAAACGGCGATCGGTATACTTAAAGATAGGTCTAGGACCAATATTTCGCGGCGTTACAAACACTTGGGGCTGCATAAAAAGGGTGGATTAAAAAAAAAAATATACATCCAAAAAAATGATTGGATTTTTATACTCTTCTCCACTCCGTGGTACAGGGTATTATGTCTTTGTGCATATGTTTGTAACAGGCAAAAGGAATCGAGATAGACCCATGGTTCCTTTTGAGAATATGCATAGAATCACTTTCTGAGTTGATTTATGCATGTCCGTCCGTCCGTCCGTCTGTAGATGTTAAATTGTAAACAAAGTACAGATCGCATGATCCGATTTGGATGAAATTTGGCACAAGTCACTTATTTGGCCCAAGGACGAACCCTATTGAAATTGAAGAAAAACGGTTCAGACGTAGATATAGCTCCATATTTATATATATATAAATTCGTCCGATTTAAGGTGAATGGGGCACCAAAGTCCCTATATATCTTTCGATTTACACGAAATATGGCATAGACTACTGAATTAGGTCCAGAATGATGTGTGTTAAGTTTAGTGAAAATCGATTCAGATTTAGATATAGCTCCCATAAATATATTCGTCCGATTTAAGGTAAATGGGGCACCAAAGTCCCTATATATATTTCGATTTACACGAAAGTTGGCATAGACTACTGAATTAGGTCTAGAATGATGTGTGCTAAGTTTCGTGCAAATCGGTTCAGATTTAGATATAGCTCCCATTTATAGTTTTGTCCGATTTTATATAAATGGTGCACCAAAGGCCCCATACACCTTTCGATATACACGAAATTTGGCATAGCGTACTCAATTAAGTCTAGAATGATGTGAGCTGAGTTTTGTGCAAATCGATTCACATTTAGATATAGCTCCCATATATATATTCCTCCGATTTTATGTAAAGTGTGCACCAAAGACTCTATATATCATTCGATTTGCACGAAATTTGGCATAGCATATGGGATTAAGTGTAGAGTGACGTGTGTTAAGTTTCGAGAAAATCGGTTCAGATTTAGATATAGCTCCCATATATATATATATATATATATATTCGTCCGATTTAAGGTGAATGGGGCACCAAAGTCCTTATGTATCTTTCGATTTGCACGAAATTTGGCATAGGGCACTGAATTAAGTCCAGAATGATGTGTGTTAAGTTTCGAGAAAATCAATTCAGATTTAGATATAGCTTCCATATATAGTTTTGTCCGACTTTATGTAAATGGTGCACCAAAGTCCCTATATATTTTTAGATTTGCGCGAAATTGTGCATAGTGTATTCAATTGAGTCTAGAATGACATGTGCTAAGTTTCGAGAAAATCGGGTCAGATTTATATATAGCCTCCATATATATATATATATATATATTCGTCCGAGTTAAGAAAAATAACGCACCAAAGTCCCTATATATCTTTTGATTTGCACGACATATGGCATAGGGCACTGAATTAGGTCCAGAATGATATGTGTTAAGTTTCGAGAAAATCGGTTCAGGTGTAAAAAATCGATTTTTAAAAAATAATGGCCTTGTGTGGATGCTTAAAAAGTACTTTTAAAAATCCACGCCTTTGTACGTCCCTGAAAATTTATAGCAGTATAGTCGGGCGGTCTTACGGTCCTCTTCATCCCAAAATTTTTATCTTATCATCACCGAAAATTATAGGCGTTGTCCTTGGCCCTAAGTGTAACCTTATAGAAAATTTTGAAGCGATCAGGGCTATATTTTTGCCCTCTAGTGTAGTAATGGGTTACTAAATAATATCTGAATACGTAAGCACCTGTAAGTATTTACGTGTAACTCCCACATCCGAGTACATACGACCATATAATTGGTATCAATTTAAAGATCAACCACTCCTCTTGTTTATACAATCAACTTCTCGGGTCTATGTCCTTCAGTGGTAAATATATACGCTATAGAATACACATTTTGTATGTAAATATTGACCGATCTTTACCAAAACAGGCATTTTTATTCTTTGGTCCGACTCGTCATGTCTTGGCCATAATTGTGGCCTCTGGAGCTACCAGAAAAACGGATAAAAATTAAATATTTGGTCCATTTCATCCCCTAATTTTAACCGATCTTTACCTAAAACAATAGAGGTCTTCATTGGCCACAACTCATCCTACATGTGAAATTTCGTGAATATTGGTCCATAACTGTGGCCTGTATCGTGTTTACAAATTATAATGGACAGACGGACGGACACACATGTCTATATCGACTCAGCTAATCGAGATAATACGATCGGTAAACTTAAAGGTGGGTCTAGGACCAATATTCCACAGCGTTACAAACTCTTGGGCCTGCACAAAGCTGTAATACCCTGACAAAATCCAACCCTTGTTGTGGATGCTTGAAAAAATATATTTTTTTTTAAATCCTCGCCTTGTTGTGGATGCCTGAAAAAATATTTTTTAAAAAAATCCACGCCTTGTTGTGGATGCTTGTAAAAATATTTTTTTTAAAAAATTCACGCCTTGTTGTGGATGCTTGAAAAAATATTTTTTTTAAATCCACGCCTTGTTGTGGATGCTTGATTTTTTTTTCAAATCCACGTCTTGTTGTGGATGCTTGAAAAAATATTTTTTTGAAAAATCCACGCCTTGTTGTGGATGCTTGAAAAAATATTATTTTAAAAAATCCAGGCCTTGTTGTGGATACTTGAAAAAATATTTTTTTTTAAAAAATCCACGCCTTGTTGTGGATGCTTGAAAAAATATTTTTTTAAAAAATCCACGCCTTGTTGTGAATTTTTGAAAAAATATTTTTTAAAAAATCCACGCCTTGTTGTGGATGCTTGAAAAAATATTTTTTTAAAAAATCCACGCCTTGTTGTGAATTTTTGAAAAAATATTTTTTAAAAAATCCACGCCTTGTTGTGGATGCTTGAAAAAATATTTTTTTAAAAAATTCACACCTATGGGTCCATTAAAAAGGTTTTTAGAAGACCTTCTGGTCTTCTTCTCAGAAGTCCTTTTGATCTTCTTCTCAGAAGACCCTTTGGTCTTTTTTTTAGAAGACCTTCTTGAATGTGCAACCATTTCCTTATCATGTTATTTTTTATTTGTTGTTATTTGTCTTGTTTTTGTTGCTATTTGTTTGCCTTTTACACCAAAAAATTGTCACGACATACCTCGACTCTGGTTGCCACAGAGAATACAACAAAATAAAACTGAAAAAAACATGAACACTCCGAAGCGACCAAATGTTTGATTGTGGAAGTTGTGTGTTGTTATTTGTTTTCCTCTCGCCTTGTTGTTGTTTTTGTTGTTACATTTATCTATTGTTGATAACGATTTTTTTTGTCTAGTTGTTGCTGCTGTTGTTATTGTTGTTGTTACTTTTTCTTCTATTTACACAAAGACCACTCCCCGAATATTGCAAAAATATCAATAAAAAACCAGCAACAGACACACACTCACATGCCCACACACACAATGAGAAATAACTTTACATGGCAAAGGAAAGGTAAATAATACCATACGGTCGGTCGTTCGCTACTATTGCCCGAAGAGCGCAGCGGAGAGAGCTGTGGAGACGAGTGGTGACGAGTGGAGTGTCTTGTCAAGTGGGGTGCCTTGCAATGAAATGAAACAACCAACCAATCCAAATAGAAATAAAGCAAATATCAGAAACGGGCATGAAAGGCTCTCTCAGGCAGTCTGTTGGTGATTCTCTCTCATTGATGGTTGTTTTTCTGTTCACCGTTATTGTCCCTGTAATGTTGTAAAGCTCGTTGTGTGTGTGTGTGCAAAGTGAGAGAGAGAGAGTATTTCCCCTCTTTGGCTATGGCTTAACGGGCACTTGTTGTGCGTGGCTTAATCTGCACAACTTGTGGAAACGGATATGAAAGTTGAACTCACACACATAGGCAGACACAATCATGCTCACACACAGGGAGAACAGTCGACAGACGACTGTTGTACTCAGAAATCTGTAACAACCACCATTTTCCAATTGGAAATGAAAAAAAAACAAAACCAACAAGAATGTTATTGTGCCGTTAAGGGTTGGCCTCTGAGGTTTGATGTATGTGATCAAAGAATGTGTGTGTGTGAGTATGTATATGTGTGCGACTGAATGAACCGCAGCCGCAGACTGCAACTGAAATCTGTAGAAAAAAGAGGGGTTGTGTATCACCACCCCCCAAATAGGACCAAAGTAGACACCACTTTACGCTGACTGGCTTTGCCATCATATCTAACCATACACACACACACTCTCACACATATACAGCCAACACTTGCTGGGCCAACCCAAACCAACCCACCAAATCAGTTATCACACAGAAATAAAAAAGATAGAACGAATGAACAAATGATTCCGACATGCGCTCACCGCTCTGCTGCTGCTTCTACTTCGACGAGAGTTCCATTTTTCTGTTCCACGGCAGCAGAACACTTGCTCTCCACCTTTTTTCCAATTCAGTTGAAATCGCAACGTGATAACTGTAATACGCGCTCCGTACGAACCAAAAGTCCGTCGTTACCCGCAAGAAAACTTTTAACGGAAATTTCGTTTTTGGTTTAAAATTTCCTTACGTTACGTTCCAATACGCACACGGACGGAGTTACACACCGACTCAGAATACCTGAAGTCCCCACAAAAAAGAGAAAAAAAATCAAAGTCGGATTCTTTTTTGTTAAGGCGGAATATAAATAAAGAATCCGATTCGAATCGGAGTAAAACAAAAAATTAAAAAAAATATAGAGTGGAATTTCTGTGAAAGAATTTAAAAATTGTTTCCAAACCTGGATTATGGAATAAATTAAAAAAAAAAATACCCCAAAAAATCACTCTCTAAAAAATTCAAAAATTAGAAAACAAAAAAATATTTATTTACACAAAAATTTAAATTTTTGCATGTTCAAACATGTTTGTGTTGTGCTAATAATAATATTCTAAATTAATAACTGTGAGAATTTTTGAAAAATAAAAAAAATCTATAAAATAAAAAAAGGTGTTGCCACCTACCAACGACAACACCGTAAGTAAAGCCCCCGAGCTGTCACTACCGTCGGATGTCGTTTCCACAAGCATGGAACTTTTGAAATTAATGATGTTTAAAAGTGACTTTCTGTCCAGCAGCAGTGCCAGCAGTGATAAATGTGATGATCGCATACCGCCAATCAATTTAAGTCAATTACCCGAATTTCTATTGTGTAAGTGATCGAAAAAAAATACAAAAATCAAAATTAACTTCTTCAAAATTTGAACGGATTGGAGGTTAAAATGTTGAATGGACATTCTATGAGCAAATAAAGGACTATATATTCGAGAAATATTAGTGGACAATTAAATGTTGTAACCATCGTTGAAATTTACAATTTTTGAAAAATGTCAGTCTAAATAAATTTGTACCAAAATACGCCCCTTTCTTCTGGGACAAAATTCTTAAAAAATCCTTAGGCCCAAAATTCTTTAAAAATCCTAAAAATGGTTTCGAATTTTTGGAGGATAAAAATCGATTCCAAAACTTAAAAAAAAACCCCAACGGAAAATAACTTATATGGAATTAATGAAAAATGTAGCTCCAACGGCAGATAAAAATCTTGTATCACGAGTTTTGATCCAACAAGGTTCTCAAGTAACCTGTACGTCCTCAGCAGATTTCTAATAAAAGTTTTGGATTTGTAGACCATAAAATCGAGATCGATCGAAAATCGATTTCGAGATGAAAAAATCCTTCTCCATAAAGTCGGGAGGATATACAGGGTTGTCCATATTCGACGGACCCATGTTTTTTTTTTAAAAAAAATTAAAGAAAAAAATAAAAATTTGGCGGTTGCCAACGGTAATCATTTAATTTGTTCCAAGTAGATTTGTTTACATCAATTTTTGAATATGATATCTCTCTAATGGTCGCCTCTGGCGTTGATGACGTATTGTGCCCTTTTTGCTGCATTTTCCATCGTTTTTGCCAACATTTCGGCCGGAATAGAGGCTATTTCTTAACGAATGTTGTCTTTGAGCTCTTCTACGGTCCTTGGCTTGTTAACGTAAACCTTTGACTTCAAATATCCCCACAAGAAGTAGTCAGGCGGCGTCAAATCGGACGAACGCGGCGGCCAGTCCAAATCACCAATTTTGGACATCAAACGGTTTGGAAACAAATTCTTCAGAAAATCGATTGTTATGCGACTTGTGTGCGGTGGAGCGCCGTCTTGTTGCGATTGATGGTAACAGCATGGCCATTTTCATTTTGGAAGAAAAACGGCCCAATGACCGTTTTCGCATTAACGCCGCACCAAACTGTGACCTGTTCGTCATGAAGAGGCACTTCTTGAATCTCCTGAGGATTTTCAGTGGCGTAAAAACGGCAATTTTGCTTATTTACGGTCCCACATTCAATGTGAAATGGGCTTCATCGGACATGATAATTTTGTTCCAAAATTGCTCGTCATCTTCGGCCATTTCGATGACTCTTTGGGCTCATTCCAATCGACGAAGCTTGTCCGCAGGCAACATTCTTTGCGTCAATTGAATTTTGTACGGGAACAAATGCAAATCAATGCGAATAATCCGCTGTAATGTGGAACGAGCCATGCCCAACTGCTGAGAACGGCGATTTTGGAATGTTCTTGAGGGCCTCTCAACACTGGCTTTGGTCGACTTTTGTATGACCTCTTCGGATTAAAAAAAAATCCCCAAAATAAATTAAAAAAAGAAGAAAGAAAATCACGAAAATCCGATTGGATCCTACATCACTTGGAGAATATTTTTGAGGTGCTATTAGAATTCGGAAAGCTTTATCTAAATCCTAACGGATTTACTTAAAAAATCGCAAACCTCTTTCTAATCGATTTTTTTAATTTCGATCTTATCTAAGCAATTTTATGTCGATTGGTCTATCGTAACATCATTGGCACATCATTTTCATGAGGAGCAAATTTGAACCGATTTCCAAAAATGTCAATATTTATTGACCATATTCATAAATGGAATATGCATGGAATACCGACAGGCGAATTCGAAGTCTTCATCATTCATTGTTTGAAGAATAAGAAAAAAAAAACAAAAAATATTTTTATTCAAAGCAACATATACCTGCAAAATTCTATCACCTATTTAGGTTCGTATTTCCCAATTAAAAATTTTTTGCAGCAAGAGACCTGACAGGAAATCGAACTAAAAATAAAATAAAACCAGTGAGTGGAGTAGTATAGTCGAACGGCCATATGACCATATTATACCTACACAACTACCACTGAAGTCTGCGGATCTATATTCCGGCAAAATTTCACGATATTAGCATTGTCTTGACAGTTCCACTTGCTAATCCTGTTATATTTTTCAAATCTTGTTTTTGCGAGGTGAATATTTACGCCATAAAATAAAAATTTTCTCACTTTAGGTTTTGGTGTGATTTGACCCTCGGAATGTCGGCCCAATCATCATCTAAACAGCCGTTCTAGGTGTTGGGTCAGATCCCCTTCACCATGTTCTGCATTTAATAATGGCCTGTACAGCGGCTAGAAAATCTGGCAATAATAAAGTTCTCGGTTCATTGCACACCCTAAATATCATCTTAACATCACCGTAAATTATAAGCATCGCGCTTGACCATAATCGGAACTTCATGTAAAATTTCAAAGCGATCACCGCTACATTTGCGCCCTCTAGTGGGGTAATGGTAATACTAAACAATATCATAACACATAGATACCTTTAAATATTTATCTAAAACTCCCACATCCGAGTACAAAGAACAACATAATTGGTATCAATTTAAAGGTGAACCACCCCTCTTGCATATCAACTTATCGTTTCTATGTCCTTCATGTGTAAAATATGCCCCCAGAATACCCATTTTGTGATTTTTTACGCAAAATTCAGGATCCACTTGAATTGCTTAATATTGACCAATGTCAATATCAACAGTCATGCTTATTTTTTTGCCAGATTCCCTTCCTGGTGCAAAGTTTCGTTTTTTTCGGGTCATAATTGCAGTCTCTGGTGCGACCTGAAAAACAAATAAAAATAAAGTTTTTGGTCCATTTCATACCCATAAATATTAGGTAGGGGAAAAAGAAATCCATTATTTTTTTTTCGGCAGATGGCTGTACGGATAGATTTATCGTAAAGTATCGATAAAACAATTTCAATAAGTGGAAGTGAACAAAGAAAAAAATCGGTACATTCTACAGTTTTTCTTTGACAAAAGCGAAAATGCAAGCCAATCGGCTAAAAATGTGAATGGTGTTTATGGTTCCGATACTGTAGCCGACAATTATGTGCAATTTTGGTTTTGTAGATCCCGTTCAGGAATTTTTGATGTTAAAGATGCACCTCGCACAGAACGATTAAAGTGATTCAAAGGAACTATCTAGGAGTCGGAACTAAATGGAGCAAAGGAACTAGTTCCTTTTTGAAAAATGAACGCTCTGTGAAATAACAATGACAAAATTGAAATCTAGTTCACGGAGCGAAACGTTTTTTCTTCTTCCTTTTTTTAAAAAGGAACTAGTTCCTCAAAGTTCATTAAAGAATAACCTCTATATCTTTGTTTGTGGCTATTGCAGGTTATTGTTTTCAGATCTCGAGACGAATGATAGAGGAATATTTTTGTAAAATATCACTCATACGATTCGGAAAAGAGATCCTTAAGGACGAGACATTGATATTCGTAGGTTGTCAAAATCCTATTTTTATTTTAACCGATTCTTGGTCAGGCAACCTTATATCTATGTACATTAAAACATTTCAAATAAATTGTAGATTTTGAAGAACTGAAATTATTTATTTCACATAGTTCTTATGGTTCTTGAATAAAGGCAATGAGCTCTCGTGGATGGCGCCCAACGTAAAATCATACATAATGCCTTAATTCTTATTCACAAATGGGTAGCTATTCCAAAATATGAATCCACATTGATTTGGGATTATTTTTAGTATTGGTCCTAGACCCATCTTAAAATATATCCATCGTCAAATCTCGACTAGCGGAACCGATTTAGACATTTGTGTCCGTCCGGCCGTCCGTCCGTCTGCCTATAATAATTTGTAAAAAAAGATACAGGCCATTGTTATGGCATGTAGGATGTGTTGGGGCCAAAGAAGGCCCCTATTGTTTTATGGCAATGATCCGTTAATATTTAAGGGGATGAAATGGACATGGACCCAGACTTTTGTGTGAAAAATTTGTATTTTAAAACTTGTATTTATTTACTCCTGAAGGACATAGAACCGAGAATTTGATAATATATCCAAGAGGAGTGGTTGGCCTTTAAATTGATACCAATTATATTGTGATATGTACTCGAATTAGAGATAAGTAAATCGATTTCGACTAGTCGATTTTTTATACTAAAAAGTCTAAAAGTCGAAATCGACTTTTGATCGCAAAAAGGAAATCGCAAAGTCGATTTTTTCTAGATGGACTTTTGATCTTGGTCGTTTTGAAATTTTATATGAAGTTCCATTATGGCCAAGAACAACGCCTATAATTATACCCTTCACCACACTGTGGTACAGGGTATTATGTCTTTGTGCATATGTTTGTAACATGCAAAAGGAAACGAGATTGACACATGGTTCCTTTTGAGAATATGCATAGAATCACTTTCTAAGTCGATTTATGCATGTCCGTCCGTCTGTCTGTCTGTCCATGTATTTTTGTGAGCAAAGTACAGGTCGCATTTATGATCCGATTTGGATGAAATTTGGCACAGCTCATTTGTTTGGCCCAAGGACGAACCCTATTGAAATTGGGAAAAATCGGTTCAGATTTAGATATAGCTCCCATATATATATTTAACCGATTTAATGTAAACGGTCCCTATATATCTTCCGATTTGCACGAAATTTGGTACAGCCTAATCATTTAGGTCAAGAATGATGTCTGCCAAGTTTCGTGAAAATCGGTCCAGATTTAGATATAGCTCCCATATATAGTTTCGTCCGATTTCATGTAAATGGAGCCCCAAAATCCCTATATATCTTTCGATTTGCCCGAAATTTGGCACAACGTATTGAATTAAGCCTAGAGTGATGTCTGCCAAGTTTCGAGAAAATCGGTCCAGATCTAGATATAGCTCCCATATATAGTTTCGTCCGATTTCATGTAAATGGTGCCCCAAAATCCCTATATATGATTCGATTTGCACGAACTTTGGCATAACGTATTGAATTAAGCCTAGAGTGATGTCTGCCAAGTTTCGTGAAAATCGGTCCAGATTTAGATATAGCTCCCATATATATGGGAAATGGTGCCCCAAAGTCCCTATATATAATTCGATTTGCACGAAATTTGGATAACGTACCGAATAGAGCCTAGAATGATGTCTACCAAGTTTCGTGAAAATCGCTCCAGATTTAGATATAGCTCCCATATATAGTGTCTTCCGATTTTATGTGAATGGTGCACCAAAGTCCCTATGTTTCCTTCGATTTGTTTCCTTCGATTTTACTGAAATGAGCCTAAAGTGATGTCTGCCAAGTTTCGAGAAAATCGGTCCAGATTTAGATATAGCTCCCTTTTATTATAAATCGATTTAAGGTAATCGACGCACCAAGGAACCAATATGCTGATAGGAACAAAACGTTCTGAAATTAGTATAACCTAAGCTGTGACAAGTTTGTTTGAAATCGCTTAATATTTGGATAGAGCTTCCATATATATTTTCGCCCGATTTCAAGTAAATGTTAGTCAAAAACTCCTCATGTTAGTCAGATTGACATCAAATTTTGCACAACGTATAAAATTGAGCATAGAATTACTTAGTTGCGTTTTCTAGAAGTACAGACATAGGACAACAGATGACCTATTTATATCTGTTTGAAGTCGATTTACATACTTTTGTCCCATTGTAACAAACGAATGACATGTTTATGGATAGATCTAGGTAGATTCACATTTAGATAAATATCACATATTTTATTTCATCCAATTTCATGTTAATAGTCCTGTTTAATATACACATAGTGATGAAGGGTATCATATAGTCGGCCCCGTCCGACTTTATTACTTTCCTTACTGGTTTTCGGTTATGTTAGGGTTATGTGATATTTAGGGGGTGCCATGAACCGAAAACTTTATTTTTGTCAAATTTTCTAGTCGCTCTAGAGGCCATATATTTTACATGGTGAAGGTGATCTGACCAAATACTTAGGACGGCTGTTTATATGATGATCGGTCAATAGTCCGAGGGTCAAAGCAACCAAAAACCAAATTGAGCAAATTTTTATTTTATGGTATAAATATTCACCTCGGGTAAATAAGATTTGGAAAATATACCAGGGTTAGAAAGTGGAACAGCTGACCAATATGGCCGATTATAAGTCCATTTTTTAACCGTGGCATATTTTCGAAATATGGTGAAATATTGCCCCAGGCTCAGAATAAAGAAACGCAGAAAGTTAGATTTTCGTGGTAGTTTTTTTTAGGATATCAGATGGTCGGCTCCGCCCGTCTTTATTGTTCCGCACACTGATTTTAAAATCTATTTTTGCAAATTTAAATTTGGCGTAGATTTTGTAAATAATTTTAGTACAACTCCCTGTGTGCATGTATGTACCTCTGATTAAAATTCTTTAAAAATATAAGCTCCTTAAAAATTCATAAATTATTTTTAAAAAATAGAAAATTTATAATTTGGAAATTCGTGAAAATAATAAAAATAAATATATAAAAAAAAATATTTAAAAAAATAAAATTAACAAATACTTTGTGAATTAATCTTCAGCTACAACGTTATAACAGCTTTCTTTGAAAACATAAAATCACTAAACCTATGACCCGTTTATGGTTATGATAACATTTAGTTTGAGTGGAATGCACACTACATTGTAGCCACCTCGCTGCTTCATTCAATGTATTATACACACATATTATTCATAACAACAACAACAACAACCAAATTGCACAGCAAACCTACCTTAAAAAAATGTTGCATGTATTTGAAATGTTTTATAGTTTATAGTTCCATAAACAACATTCGACATCATCAGCAGCAGCAACAACAACAACAACAACATCAAACACACATTGTGTTTGATGCGAATGTCACGTACAAACCCCTCTTACAAACAATACTACCGCTACTAAAAAACCAAAAAGAAGACTCAGCTCGTGCCATAAAGTAGCTTAAAATAGGTGTGCCGACACTGCCGCATTGAGTTTATGATACACTAATCCCAATTCATGTAACTTTTTGTGTGTGTGTGTGTTTTTTTTCTATTTTTTTCAAAAGTCAACTTTAAAGGAGTGCCACAAAAAGCTAAGTGACACATTCTGTTATGTTCTGACCATAGAAAATCCATGCATAATGGTCATCATCCCATATCGACAGGGATGGTCATCCCCTATTCTCTGTTGTTTTTTATGTTTTTGTTCTTTTAGTTGTTGTTTTTGCTGTTTTGTTGTTGTTTTATAACAAGGTAACTACCAAATAGCCTGGCTTGACCTGCGGCCCATTCAAACTAATGTTATGTCAAATGTGCAGTTAGTTAGCTAACCTGAAAACATATGCCAATAAAATAAATGCTTTTAAAGACAACTACAACAAAAAATGTTAAGACCTCTTCAAACAACAACAATAAAAATAAATTTTAGTTTTAAGGGTTTTCGCATAGGTTGGAAAAATTAGGTTAAAGGATAATGATCCAGGAACTTTATTTTTGCAATTAATGGCGCCCAATATGGGCTAGAGTTGTGTAGTCATATGTTGAGGAAAAAATATATTTTAATTGTCTTAAAAATACGAATAGTGAAATGAAATTCTTTTAAAAGAAGTCCAATTGCAAATGGCGCCCAACGTGGGGCCATAAATATAGATTATTTTTTTTCTTTTTTTGTTTTAATTTTTTTAAATCTCTAAAATTACACATAGGTCCATGTATTTTTACAGTTTCCTATAATAAAAACTCCAGTTCCATTTTCCGAATTTTAAAATGTTTTGCATTCCGGAATCTAAGAGTGTAAACAACATCTTTGAAACCAAATTTAGACCTATGTCTAGATTAGGTCTATATTTTGACATAACCCTCATATAAGAATCCCGCCCATCTCCACCGAAGTGGCTTACAAGATTCCTGGCGAATATAAAACTAAGAAGCGGAAGGGCAAAATATACCCAAAGAAGTTGGTTTTACAAAAAAAAGATTATCCTCCTTCACGCTGATAGATCATTTTATGAAAAATACTACCAAATTCGATTGGAAGGTTTTCCAAACCTTTAAAGTACCGAATATTGAAAAGTAGCATTATATAGATTCTGTACAAAACCCGAGCAATGGTTCATTCTTTTACACACTTCAAACAAAAAACAAACAAAAATTAAATCAACAAAAAAAAATTTTGGTAAATTTTCAAATGGCGCCCAACGTGGGTCACTACAATTTATACTGGGATTTCTATCGGATATGACATAAAAAAGTCGACATTAAGGAGGCAATCCACTTAGCAACCCAAAAATCAAATAAAATCTAATTGTTTAATGGATTTTGCAACATTTTCAAATGGCGCCCAACGAGTGACAAAGTGACAAAATATTCCAATTGCAGAACCTTTTGTTGCTATTGTTAAAAATTTTCTAATTCTTTTGGAAACAATTTTATCTAGACCATTTAAAACTTGAAAGCGGAAAATTCATAAGAGAACGACTTTGCTCAAACATGGACCAATATAAGGTTCGACCCCAAATGGCGCCCAACGTGGTTCAATAAATATTTAACATCTTGTTCGTAAGTCCTTCTAGGTTCTTCAAATCAAAAATATAAAATTACAAACAAAATTGTAATATGTCGTAATGGCGCCCAACGTGAGGCAATCACAGATATGATTATTTTTCATTGGTAGTAGAGGAGCGAAATGTTTTTAGGGTTAAATTTCGCTCCCCTGTAACAAAAAAAAAAAAAGTTTTGGCAAAAAGTTTTTCTCTTCCCAAAGAAACCCAAGTATCGAATTTCTGGCAATCACTTGGAAAATCTAAGTCAATATTATAATGGCGCCCAAAATCTCTAAATATAAAAAATATAAGACAAATGATTATAATGTCCCAATGGCGCCCAACGTGAGGTAATAGATTTTTCTTTTAAATTAGAAAGTGTCGTTATAGGAACAAAATATATTAAACATATTTTTAAAAAAGGTCTATCTACTCTCTGAGAAATCCAAATATCAAATTTCTGACAATCGCTCAGGAAATCTGCCTTAATATATAATAATGGCGCCGAAAGTAGGATAGAAAAATTATTTAAGTTTTTTTAAGCTGATGTCTATTATCTTATTCCCGAAGATGCTGATCATGGGGTTTTTCTGCGCTCATTAAATAAAAAATACAAAAATTACAGATAAGGCAATAAAAAAGTCTCAGTGGCGCCCAACGTGATGCAATAATTTTTTTTTTTTTTGGATTGCAAGACGAGGCCCAAATTGTCCTTATAAGGAGGACTTTAGCAAAATATATTGTTCCAATAAGGTATTCCGACTTTTAAAATATGTTCTGCCGAAGAATGTTTATCTGAGAAGCTCAAATACCCAACTTTCGCTTGATTGAATAACATAATGGCGCCCAAAGTGGGATAGAAAAAAAATGTCATTCTCTACGGCGTATATACTATTTTATCCAGAAATTGTTGTTAATCGGTTCCTTTTGTTTGCTCTATAAAATAAAAAAATTACAAGCAAAGTGATTAAAATATCCTAATGGCGCCCAACGTGAGGAAATAGAATTTTTTATTTATTAATTTGAAAGATTTTTAAGACTAGTGCATATCCTTTAATATCCACCATGTGATAAAATATTCTGTCAATTAATTGAAAACCCTGATCGAATATACAAATGGCGCCCAATGTGATTGAAACAATTTTTTAAAATATAAAGGTATTCTTCTATCCTCTGAAAGTCGGATATGATAAGTTGCAGTCGATTTGATCCAAAATAAAATCAAGTTGGTTGGAGAAAATGAATCTAAACTTTTCAAATGCCAAAAACCGGAATATAGCTTTATAAAAGGTCTATAAAAACACGTGGACCTGGCTATTGTGTTGGGCATAGGTCCAGATTTTTTTTTTTTTTTTTTGCATAAAAAATTATTCTTCTCGTACAAAATTCCAAATAACAAAATTATAATCGATTTATTATGAAGTGGTAGAATTTTTTCTAGATGGCGCCCAACGTGGGGCCATGTTTTTAGTCATTTTTGAATTAGTTTCTCCAATTGCGGAGAAGGAAAAAATATTCAATAATTCAATTGTTTGCCATAAAGTTTTATTCTCCTCACATAAAATTCCAAATAACAAAATTAAAATCGTTTTTAAAAATGCCGTGCTAGCATTGTTTTTTAGTTGGCGCCCAACATGGTGCAGTATTTTAAGGATTTTTTTCAATTAGTGTCACCGTCAGATGAGGTTCGAAAAATAATCAATATTTTATTTTGTAACAATTTGCTAGCTATTTGAAATTAAAAATACATGTCTAAGTTCTTCAAAATTCCGTAAATCGGGGTACCGGGTTAAAATACAAAGAACCTGGACCCTAGACTGAAGATTTTTTGCAGGAAACGTTTCCATTAACATAGTGTACCTGGTGCCAAATTTTAAACAAATTATTTAAAAATATTGCACTAGATTTTGAAATGGCGCCCAATGTGGGGCAATTAGCATTAAAAGTTGTATATGGAGGATTTTGAATAGTGGGCTTGGCTTTACATTGGGAACGTCACTAAAGAATATTATGAAGATCCTAGGTCAAAGCCAAACTCACTGTCCAAAATCCTCTATAAACAATTTTTAATATTCAATGCCCAACGTTGGGCGCCATTTCAAAATCTAGCGCAATATTTGATAATAAAGCGCAACAATTTCAATTAATTTGTTAAAATGTGAATCTAGGAATTCCACATGAATAGAAAAAACTTCAGGCAAGAAATTGCCAGCATAGCTTCAGGTTCATTGTATTAGATTCTAGATAATAGTACTTTCAGATTTTCGATACTTTGGACTCTGTGAGTTTCTTAGAAAAATCAGATATAGAAAATCTATCATATATATACCAAATTCCTGACAATTCATGCGCAAAAGGTCCTCAAATCTTCAATAGAAAATTTTACTGAGGACCTTCTTCTCTTCAAAATTTCCCTCAAATATACCTCCTACTGTGTTTTATTCTTCTTGTCGTCATTTATAACATTTTTTTTGGCAAAAATTCTCCCCGAAAAATTAGGTTACAGAAATTAATGATGTATGACATTTTATTTTGGCAAATAATATGGATAAAGGATTTGAGCGAGATGGATAACAGTTATCCTTTGTTATAAATAATTAATTTCAAAGGAGTTTTAGAATTTATTTTTTTATTTTTTACTGTATTACAGCAACACTATTTGCTTGGGCTACTTTAAAATGAACATAAGCTAATAAATTATTTAAAATGAGACACACACATACACAGAGACATTATAAAGGATATAAGAGTGTAAGTGTGTGTATATCTCCATTAAAAAATCCTCTGCTAAAAACTTCATTGCCTTACTTTAAGGATTAAAGGCATTTTTTTCTTGAAACTCTACCCAACCATTTATCAATTTTTTCCTTCTTCTCCTTCTTGAAAGCAATCCTTGTCTACTCCACCTCCTTCATTGACTTGCTCTTCGTCCTCCATTTTTTTACTGCCTATTTTATGTAGCAATGTATTTCATTTTGTTTCTCTTCTCTCCTTCCTTCTCATCATTTATTTACAGCAACAATCCCGAAATGTGGCGGCTGCCATGAACTGATATTGGATCGATTCGTTTTAAAGGTGCTAGACCGAACGTGGCATGCCAAGTGTTTGCAGTGCAGCGAATGTCATGCCCAGCTGAATGATAAATGTTTCGCCCGCAATGGCCAGCTGTTTTGCAAGGAGGATTTTTTTAAGTAAGTAAATTTCGGTAGATGGTTCGCAAAACGAAAGTATCCCAATAGGAAGGTCTAAGGAAGCCCCTTTTGGTATTCTGATAAGAAAAAATATTGGTAGTCGGATAAGAAAACCTCATAGAATTTCTGTTCTCCAATAAGAAGTATTGTTGCTGTATCTATAAGAACATTTATTGGTCCCCCAATAAGAACTCTTATTGATTCTCCAATAGGAATACTTTTTGATTCCCCAATAAGAACACCTATTGGTTCTCCAATAAGAAGACTTATTGATCTCCAACAAGTCTACTCATTGGTTTTCTAATAAGTAGACTTATTGGTCCTCCAATAAGTAGACTTATTGGTCCTCCAATAAGTAGACTTATTGGTCCTCCAATAAGTAGACTTATTGGTCCTCCAATAAGTAGACTTATTGGTCCTCCAATAAGTAGACTTATTGGTCCTCCAATAAGTAGACTTATTGGTCCTCCAATAAGTAGACTTATTGGTCCTCCAATAAGTAAACTTATTGGTCCACCAATAAGTATACTTATTGGTCCTGTAATAAGAAGACTTATTGGATAACCAATAATTCTGATTATTGGACCTCCAATAATAAGACTTTTTGGTTCTCCAATAAGAACACTTATTGGTTTTCCAATAAGAAAAATTATTGGTTCACCAATAAGAATACTTATTGGTCATCCAATAAAAAGTTTTACCAAACCTCCAATAAGTGGACTTATGGTCCTCCAATAAGTGGGCTTATTATTGGTCCTCCAATAAATAAACTTATTGGTCCTTCAACATGTAGTCTTATTCGTAAGTAGACTTATTGGTCCTCCAGTAAGTAGACTTATTGGTCATCCATTAAGTAGACTTATCAGTCTTCCAATAAGAATAGACTTATTGGTCGCCCAATCCAATAAGAACACTTATTGGCCTTCCAATAAGAGCATTATTGGCCTTCCAATAAGTACACTTATTAGTCATCAATAAGAAGACTTATTTGTTCTCCATTAAGAAGACTTATTGGTTCCCCAATAAGAACACTTATTGGCTCTCCAATAAGATGACTCATTGGTCTACCAATAAGAAGACTTATTGCTTCTCCAATAAGAACACTCATTGGTCCACCAATAAATGAATTTATTAATCCTCCAATAAGTAGAGGTGCTGATCTTCCAAAACCAGGGCATATTGGTCCTTCGAGAAGACTTATTGCCATTCTAATAAGAATGTATCTTCCATTTCTTAGTACTCATTTTTAAACATCCATCTTTGTTAAAAGTAATTTAATTAATAATAACCACCCTTTGTCCTTTCCCAATGTTTGGGTCTTCTAATAGGCGTTACGGAACGAAATGTTCCGCTTGTGATATGGGTATACCGCCGACGCAAGTTGTGCGCCGCGCACAAGACAATGTCTATCACCTGCAGTGTTTCCTATGTACGATCTGTTCGCGTACCCTAAATACCGGCGATGAATTCTACCTCATGGAAGATCGTAAGCTAGTGTGTAAACGGGACTATGAAGAGGCTAAGGCGAAAGGTAGGTGAACGAAAATTCATCTTTTGGCAATATAAATAAAAAATTGGAAATCTTTATCTCTCCAGGTTTATATTTGGATGGCTCGCTGGATGGTGACCAACCGAATAAACGACCACGCACCACAATAACCGCCAAACAATTGGAAACACTGAAAACCGCCTACAATAATAGTCCGAAACCTGCGCGACATGTGCGAGAACAATTGTCACAGGATACGGGGTTGGATATGAGAGTTGTACAAGTCTGGTTTCAAAATCGGTAAGTAGATGAAGCGGATATTTCTACGAATTTGAAAAAAAAATATTCTATGGAGGAAATTTCCACCATTCCCCCTTTTATTACTCACTTCCATTCATTGTATCGTTCCGCACAATGAATTTTATAAAGTGTCCGATAGATAACATTGTCTCATGCAAAACGAAGCAGAATTCAATGGTCACTTAGTTATCGAAGTGTTTGCTAATCTTATCGAGGAGGCTAGTCGGTGAAGCAGGAACGTAGCTAAAATTGGAACAAAACGGGCACAGTGAAAGAAATATTAAAAAAATATTCAAATGATAACAAATTTATGGAGGTTTGGAATTATGAGCCCAAACGACCATAACTCCCCACCGGACATTTTTTCTTCAGCCTATATTAACCAAATAATATCCCCAACATCGTTATTACATAAAATTTTTGAGTTATTCCTTAAAAAACCCGGTTCCATTCCAATCGTTCCACTTTATTTCAACATGTTCCAATTTATAAATCGCCATTACATTGTAAATCTATTAATTAGAACCTTTTTCAATCCAGTTTTTACTAATCGAAATACAGTGTTCCATTCCATTTCGTTCCAACTCCACTAATTCTTCATTGGCAATATATTTTCTAGATTCAATAACCTAAAAATACACCCCATATTATTTTTAAATTAAAATATTTGTAATTAGGCAAAAATCCTCTGTTCCATTCCAATCGTATCACTTTATTCCACCATGTTCCAAATCACAAGATGCCATTACATTCTAAATCTAGTAATTAAAAATAGTTTCCAATACATTTTGTACTAATCGAAATGTTGTGTTTCATTCCATATCGTTTCAACGCCCCTAATATCTCATTGGCAACATTTTTGCATAAAATAATAAGGAGGCAGGACCCCTTAAATAATTTTTAAATTAAAAACATTTGTGATTCCTCGAAAACCAATGTTCCATTCCAATCGTTCCACTTTTTTACCAACATGTTCCAAGTCACAATACTATATTACATTCAATATATTATCATTTAATCATTTCCCAACCCATTCTGTAGTAAAAAAATACAGTGTTTCATTCCATTTCGTCCCACCGCTCTTAAATCATCATTCCGTTTTAATTTATTTCAAAATGTTCCATATTACCAAACTCTATTACATTCACTATCTCTTCATTTAAACCTCTACCCACCCATTAAATAAAGTGTTTCATTCCATTTCGTTCCAACGCTCCCAATTCCTCATGGACAAATTGTTTGTAAGCCATAATAACCAGGCAGTGCCCTCTACATTGTTTGCAAATGAAAATTGTGTGTTATTCCTCAAAATCCCCTGTTCCATTCCAATCGTTTCACATTATTCAAATATGTTTCAAATAAACACACACCCATTTCAGTCAGTATCTCATCACTTATATGTTTCCTACTCCAATTCGGGCTAATCCTGAAACAGTGTTTCATTCCATTTCGTTCCAACGACCCATTCATTCCCAATTTCAATCGGGTCCTTTTTAATATCTCATCCTTTATACGTTTTCCACTTCATTTTGTGTGAAATCCAGAAACAGTGTTCCATTCCACTTCGTTCCAACGTCGTTTAAGCAGCAATTTGTATTACATAACAAAAGTAGATAAACCTTCAATTTGTTTCCAAATAATGCTTTTTCTTATTTTTTATGCATATACCTTAATGTTCCATTCCATATCATTCCGTTTCAATGACTCGTAGTCCTGTTTACAAATCGTGTTATTCATTATTTTAAACAACTTGAAGTTTCGTTAATAAAACTATATAGAAAGTCTGTTCCGATCCCACAAATTTTAATTTAAAGTGTGTTTCAATTCCATTTTGTTCCCGTGCAAAAAATTAAATTTTCTTTATCATTCATACCTACGAATCATACTAATTTCATTATTTTCGAATTTAATATGTTTCAATTCCATTTTGTTCCGATTCCAGTTTGTTTCAATTCCATATTGTTCCAATTCCACTTTTTTCCGTTTGAGGTCAAATATATTCCATTTGAGGTCCAAAATATATCCCATTTTGAAGTAATTTCCAACTATAGTTCCAATTCCATATCGTTCCATTCCTAATTTTCTACAAAACACTAACTTCTGTTTTTGTTTTTCTCTTTTTTCTTCATCTTCTTCTCCCTTAACAGAAGAGCGAAAGAGAAACGCCTGAAAAAGGATGCTGGCCGCACCCGCTGGAGTCAATATTTCCGCTCGATGAAGGGTAACTGTTCGCCCCGAACGGAGAAATTCCTAGATAAAGATGATCTTAAAGTCGATTATGATAGTTTCAGTCATCATGGTGAGTTCGACGACAACAACAATTACAAAATTTCCGAACCTGGACTAAATTGATTTTCCTCTTACAGACCTCAGCAATGACAGCTACAGCACCGTCAATTTGGGTTTGGATGAGGGAGCATCACCGCATTCGCTGCGCGGCTCATATCTGCACGGTAGTTCAAGTCCTTCACAGTATCCATCTAGTCGTTCGCCGCCACCGGTGGGGCAAAATCATTCGTTTGGTTCATATCCCGACAATATTGTCTATACGAATATAGGTAAGGTTCTCAGGATGATTTTGAAAATCCCTCTCTTAAATGTTCAATTTCTTTCCCTTGCAGATCACAATTCCGCATCGAATCTACATGGCTCTAAATCACAATCCCGCCTACATGCTGGCAGTGCAGTATCGGACCTCAGCAACGATTCTAGTCCTGAACAAGGTTTCCCCGATTTCCCACCCAGCCCTGACTCGTGGCTCGGTGATACGGGGAACCCCACGGCGAATACAAATTCAAATCCGAATTCAGTTACCCCCGGCGGAGGTGTACATTACTGATACTCAAACATACTCTTTAGATATTTTCAAATGCAATCGCGTAATTTAATGATGGCCTCATCGGGAAGTAATCCGCCTCCAGCGCCGCCTAATGGATTCAATGGTCACGAAATGGATGTGGCATTGGAGGAAGGAGAGGCGTTAGCGCCGCCTCCTGCTGTAACCACAATTGCTGAGCAAAAATCATAACATTTTGAAGATACTAAAGATGGGATGAAGTGATTAATGAATCGCTTCGATTGGATAATTCGTTGCAGTTTGTTTTAATTTAATTCTCCCTCTCTCTCTTTCTATCCCTCTATATCCACCTATCTCTCTATCATTTTCTCTCTAAGATGAAATTGTTATTATTATTTTTTTAAGGAAGTCATACTTTAAGAAGACACATAACAAAATTATTCACCCTACACCATAAGAGACTTTGCTCAAATGTTTGTTAAAACCCCAGCTAATGGAAACTGGATACCTTGAAGGGGAGAGGGGAAGGGGAAAGACGGGAATTTTTGGTGAAAAACAAACACATTAAAAATGATACCCTTATAGGTAAACCGAATCAAGGGAATTTCCCCATAAAAAAATTGTAGGAAAATTTCCCAAAAAAGTGGGGAAAATTTTCTCCCAACATTTTCTCTTCAGGGAAAAATTTTCCCTTAAAAATAATAGCTCCCTATTTTTCTTTCCCGAAAAAAAATTTTATAAGTATATTTTAAAAAAATCAGGGCTCACATCAATAAATGCACGGGCAATTTTTCCCTTAAAAAATGTTCAGGGAATAAATATCCCCGACAATTTACCCCAGGGAAATTTTTCCCGAGAAAGAAATTAGTAACAGAAAAAAGCAAAAATGAAGGCTATAATTAAATTAAAACTTTCCCTAAAAAATGGGAACATTTTCCCCCATAATTTTCCCCAGGGAAATTTTTCCCAAAAGAATACATAGGGGAATTTTCCAGAATACAAAAAAATTTAGAAAATGTATTCTAAAAAATCAGGGCTTAAATTAATAAAACAATGATGAATTCTCCCTTAAAAATGTTCAGGTGAATTTTTTCCCCACAATTTTTATTCGCCAGGGAAATTTTTCCCAACGGAAGAATTTTTTAAAATTTTTCCAAAAAAAAATTCAAAAATGTATTTAAAAAAAGATAAAATTAATAAGGAAATGTTTTCAATTTTTTTTTTCTTTAAATTACCATAAAATAATTTGAATATTTGGAAATTTTTTTCTGGAACACAATTTCGGGGAAGTTTTCCCTCAATACCAAAGATTAGGGGAAAATCTCCCAAAAAATAGAAAAAAATTTCCCGAAGAAATTTTTAAATTAAAATTTAAAATTTCCCCGTATTTGCATTACAAAATAAATGACATTCCGCTGGAACACCTTAAAATATTCTAGGGAGGTCCTATGCCGATTTAGCCAGGTCCATCTGTTTCCCTTTTTATCGAAATCACAATGGAAGAGCCCGCAATATTTAAACTAGAGCTTGGAAATTTTGCTACTACTCATAGGGTGTTTCATATTGAAAGTGGGAAAAATCGGCCCAGGCTTTGGTATAGCCTCCGTATAAGGTTACGCCCGATTTTCGGTATTTTGGGGAGTTTGAATACGTTTTTCAATAGTATTGACAGTATTTTGGGTTCTTATTGGGTAGTAATTCTTGCTACGAAAATGTATTAATATTGGTCCACTTTTTAGGGTAACCCCCATTTAACGATACCTTCCGATTTTCTGTATTTTGGGGATATTGAGCACATCTTTTAACCAAATTGGATGTATTTTGCTGTTTTGGGTCCCCATTGAGTAGTAAATCTTCCTACCTTAAACTATCAACATTGGCCCATTTATTAGGGTAGCGCCCATATATGGGTACCTCCAAAATATCGGAATTTTGGGGAGATTGGACACATCTTGTAACCAACTTGGATCTAATTTGCTGTTTTGGGTCCCCATTGAATAGTAAATCTTCCTACCGAAAATTATCAATATCGGCCTATTTTTAGGTATAGCTCCCATATGGGGGTACTTCCGAATTTTCGGTATTTTGGGGAATTTTGAGTACGTTTTTCAACCCAATTCGCTGTAATTTGATATTTTGGGTTCTCATTGTGTAACACATCTTCCGACCAAAAGTTATAAATATTGGTCTACTTTTTAATATAGCCTCCATATAAGGGTACCCCCGGATTTCGATATAATGGGGTGTTTGGGCACGTTTATCAAACGAATTGGCTGATATTTAATATTTTGGTTCTTAAGTGTGTAGAAAATCCTCACAACAAAAAATATCCATATGGGTCTACTTTTAAGGGTAGCCCTCATATAAGGGTACATCCGAATAAGCTATATGGGAAATTTTGAGTTCGTTTTTCAACCAAATTGGCTGTAATTTGATATTTTGGGTTCTCATTCGGCAGCAAATCTGCCTAGCAAAAATGATCAATATTGGTCTACTTTTAGGTAGAGCCTCCATTTAAGGGTACCCTCCGATTTTCGATATAATGGGGTGTTTGGGCACGTTTATCAACCGAATGGACTGTAATTTGGTATTTTAGGTTCTCACCGGGTAACATATCTCCCTACCACAAATTATCAATATTGGTCTAATATTCAGGGTAGCCCCTATATAAGGGTACCTCCCACATTTCGGTATTTTGAGGATGCTCGACCAGGGTTTTCAACCAAATTGATTGTAATTTGGTATTTTGGGTTCTCATTGGTAACACATCTTCCTACCAAAAATTATCGATATTGGTATACTTTTAGATAGAGCCTCCATATAAGGGTACCCTCCGATTTTCGATATAATGGGGTGTTTGGGCACGTTTATCAAGCGAATTGTCTGATATTTTGTATTTTAGATCTTAAGTGTGTAGAAAATCTCCACACCAAAAATTATCTATATTGGTCCACTTATTATGGTAGCCTCCATATAAGGGTACCTACCGATTTTCAATATTTTGGGGAGTTTGGGCACATTTATCAAGCGAATTGGCTGTAATTTGGTATTTTGAGTTCTCATTGGCTGTCAAATTGTCGTAGCAAACATTATCTAGATTGGTCCATCTTTAAGGGTAGTCCCCAAACATAGGTACCTCCCAAAGTTCGATATTTTGGAGAGTTTAGGTATGTGTTTCAAGCTAATTTACCGTAATTTTGTATTTTGGTTTCTTATTGGGTAGCATATATTCCTATCAAAAATTATAAATATTGGTCCAACTTTCAAGTTAGTCCCCATATAAGCGTACCTTCCGATTTTCGATATTTTGGTTAGTTTGAGCTCATTTTACAGTCAAATCGGCTATAATTTGGTATTTTGAGTTGTCATAGGCTGTCAAATCTACCTACCAAAAATTATCAATAATGGCCCATCTTTAAGGGTAGTCCCCATATAAGGGTATCCTCCAATTTTCTATATTATGGGGAGTTTGAGCACGTTTATTAAACGAATTGGCTGATATTTAGTATTTTACGTTCTCATCGAGTAGCATATCCTCGTACAAACAATTATGAATATTAGTCCAACTTTCAAGGTAGTCCTCATGTAAGCGTACCTTCCGATTTTCGATATTTTGGTTAGTTTGAGCTCATTTCACAGTCAAATCGGCTACAATTTCGTATTTTGTGTTGTCATAGGCTGTCAAATATTCCTACCAAAAATTATCAATAATGGCCCACCTTTAAGGGTAGTCCCCATATAAGGGTATCCTCCAATTTTCTATGTTATGGGGAGTTTGGGCACGTTTATTAACCGAATTGGCTGATATTTTCTATTTTAGGTTCTCACCGAGTAGCATATCTCCGTACAAAAAATTATGAATGTTAGTCCAACTTTCATGGTAGTCCTCATGTAAGCGTACCTTCCGATTTTCGATATTTTGGTTAGTTTGAGCTCATTTCACAAGCAAATCGGCTACAATTTCGTATTTTTTGTTGTCATAGGCTGTCAAATATTCCTACCAAAAATGAACAATAATGGCTCATATTTAAGGGTAGTCCCCATACAAGGGTACCTCCCAAATTTCGATATTTTGGGGAGATTTGGTTACGTTTTGTCACCGAATTGGTTGTAATTTGGTATTTTATATTCTCATTGGGTTAGAAATCTTCCTACCAAAAATTATCAATATGAGTCCTCTTATTACGGTAGTCTTAATGTAAGCGTACCTTCCGATTTGCGATTTTTTGCTTAGTTTGAGCCCATTTTACAATCAAATCGCCTATAATTTGATATTTTGAGTTGTCATAGGCTGTAAAAGCTTCCTACCAAAAATCATCAATAATGGCCCATTTTTAAGGGTAGTCCCCATATAAAGATACCTCCCAAAGTTCGATATTTTGAAGAAAATTGTTACCTTTTTATCACCGAATCGGCTGCAATTCGGTAGTTTTGGTTTTCATTGGGTTAGAAATCTTCCTACCAAAAATTATCTATTTGAGTCCACTTATTACGGTAGTTCCCATATAACGGTACCTACCGATTTTCTATATATTTGTTAGTTTGAGCTCATTTTACAACCAAATTGGCTGTAATTTAATATCTAAGGTTCTCACTGGGTAGAAAATCTTTCTGCCAAAAATTATGAATATTGGATCATATATTAGGGTAGTCTACATATAAGGGTACCTACAGATTTTCGATATTTTGGTTAGTTTCAGCTCATTTTGCAACCAAATTGGGTGTAATTTAATATTTTAGGTTCTTGATGGGAACCACATCTTCCTACCAAAAGTTATCAATATTGGACCATATATTAGGGTAGTTCCCATATAAGGGTATCTGCCGATTTTCGATATTTTGAAGATTTTAGCCGAATTCAACGAAGTGGCTGTAATTTGGCATAGAGAATTCCTCGTGAATAAAAAACGTGGTTCCTGAAAGATTTCAATTTTCAAAAAAAATTAAAAAAAAATAATTTATTCTAGAAAAAAAAATTTCAAAAAAAGAGAAAAAATCTGAAAATTTTTTATTCCCTTTAAATAAAATTGCAGCGTGGTACATATTTTTCCACTATAGAAGATTGTTTCTGAGGCAAGCAATAATTTTCCATCCTTGCTGAATACTTTTTCGATACAGAAAATGTATCTTTAATATTGTTTCTCTATTAAAAATATCCCTCTTTCTCTCCTAAAAGGCCGTGTTCAACCAAGTTTCCATCAAAGGTCGGCTAAAGTCGACCATAATTATTTACACATATAAATTTTTTTTATTTTAAATTAAAAATCCTAATTTCCTTACGATCTTTTTTGTTTTTGTTATTTTTTTATACAAAAAAAAGTATTTTAATTTTTATAAAAAAAAATTAATTTTCCATAAGCATAAATATTTAACTCCTTAAAATATCAAATGAAAAAAAATTATCCCCACACACAAATTACCTTATCATGTATGTAAATAAAACTGTATAGTAATTGTATATTTTTGTATTTAAATATTATTAATAATATTGAAAAAAAAAACAAACAAAACCAAAAATACAACTTTAATTATTTTAAGCTATAGCAAAAAATTATTATCTATATATAGTTATTTATTATTATATGTAAATGTATAACAAAAAAATAAAACCAAAAACAATAAAAAAGAAATATCAAAAAATAAATCTAAAAAGAAAAAAAATATTACAAAAAAAAAACAACAACAATAAATCACAAAGAACTAAAAACATATAATCCGCTTTATACGAACTAGAAGAAAAACAAAAAAAATTTCAAATTATTAAAAAAAAACAAAAAATAATATTCCAGAAGAAAAAATTAAAGAAACGAATAACACAGTGATGTCATGTTTATATATATAACTTGTAAGTACGTAATACAAAAAAAACAACAAAAAATAAAATACAAAAAAAACTAAAAATATTAACTATTTAAAAAATACCAAAAAAAGAAAAGAAATCATAATAAAAAAATAAAATGGAAAAATTGTTAAAAAAAAAAAATAAATGGTTTTATTTTGTTAAAAATATTTTTTGGGACAACAAACCTCTCCAAATATACCTTTTCCTAAAAATTCCCCTATCAATTGCAATTTTTGCTATCAAATCTGTCAACCCTAATCGGTTAACATCATTCTCATAATAACTAAAGAACCTTCATAGCATACCTTTAGGCTGAAAGGTAAGTATCAAACATGTATGAAGCCAACATTGGAGAAATAACATACAAACAGAGTCCACAGAAATCAACGACAATATTCGACAGGTTCGACTGCTAAGTTGTTGAAGAAATATTTTTTAAAAAATCCGCGCCTTGTGTCCGTCTGTCCGTCTGTAGATGTTAAATTGTAAACAAAGTACAATTATGATCCGATTTGGATGAAATTTGGCACAAGTCACTTATTTTGTACCAAGGACGAACCCTATTGAAATTGAAGAAAATCGGGTCAGATTTAGATATAGCTCCCATATATATTTTCGTCCGATTTAATGTAAATGGTGTACCAAAGTCCCCATATATCTTTCGATTTGCATGAAATTTGGCATAGTGTACTGAATTAGGTCCTTAATGGTATGTGTTAAGTTTCGTGAAAATCGGTTCAGATATAGATATAGCTCATATATATATTTTTGTCCGGTTTTATATAAATGGTGCACCAAAGTCCCTTTATATTTAATCTAGAACAACGGGTGTCAAGTTTCGGGAAAATCGGTTCAGATTTAGATATAACTCCCATATATATTTTCGCCCGATTTATTGTAAATAGGGCACTAAAGTCCCTATATATTTTTCGATTTGCATGAAATTTGGCACATCATACTGTATTAAGTCTAGAATGATGTGTATGAAGTTTCGTGAAAATCGGGTCAGATTTAGATATAGCTCCTATATATATTTTCGGCTGATTTATTGTAAATAGGGCACTAAAGTCCCTATAAATCTTTCGATTTGCACGAAATTTGGCACATCATACTGTATTAAGTCTAGAATAATGCGTATGAAGTTTCGTGAAAGTCGGTTCAGATTTAGATTTAGCTCCCATATATATGTTCGTCCGATTTAATGTAAATAGTGCACCAACGTCCCTATAAATCTTTCGATTTGCACGAAATTTGGTACATCGTACTAAATTGAGTCTAGAATGACGTGTGTGTAGTTTCAAGGAAATCGGGTCAGATTTAGATATAGCTCCCATATATATTTTCGGCCGATTTATTGTAAAAGGGGCACTAAAGTCCCTACAAATCTTTCGATTTGCACGAAATTTTGCAAAGAGTACTGAATTAAGTCTATAACGATGTTTGTTAAGTTTCATGAAAATCGGTGCAGATTAATATATAGCTCCAATATATGTTTTCGTCCGATTTAATGTGTACTGATGTACCAAGGCCCCTATATATATTTCGATTTGCACGAAATTGGGCATAGCGTACTGAATAAAGATTTAGATTCAGATTTAGATATAGCTCTCTTACATATTTTCCGACTTTATGTAAATTGTGCACTAAAGACCCGATGTTTCCGATTGCCACACAATTTTGTACAATCCACTGAAGTTAGTATAGAGTTACGTATATCAAGATTTGTGAAATCGGTTTAGATCGACATATAAACATATATTTTCGTCCGATTGACACAACATGTTGCAAAATGTACTGATGTTAATATGAATTAATCTCTGGCAAGTTTCGTTGAAATCGTTTAGATATACCTTCCATATATATTTTCGACCGACTTCATGTTAATTGTGCACCAAATAATCAACGGATGTCTGATTAAGATTAAATTTAGAACAGTGCAGCATACCACATAGCGTGTATCAAGGTTAAGTTAGTTATTTATTTAAGTTCGTTCAATTTTATGTCCAAGTCTGGAGACCTCTGTTAGGTTACATAGGTTCACCCAAAGTGGTGAAGGGTATCACATGGTCGGCCCCGTCCGACTTTACTACTTTCCTTACTGGTTTTTTTAATCCACACCTTTTGTAGAACCCCTGAAAAAAATATTTTTTTAAAAATCTACGCCTTGTGTAGGTCCCTGAAAAATAATTCTATAAAATCGTGTAGGGTATTTTATGATCGGTGATTTAGGTATTTATTTGTCTTTAACATCTGACCCTGACATTCATAGCCACCATGACTGAGTTGAATGGCTGGCTGAGTTTCATTTTGCTGACCCAAGCAAAAAATTTAACTTCGACATTTCGCCAGTAGTTATTTACCAAGTAAAGCAGTTGTAAAACGAATTTTATAGCTAGCAGATGAATAGCACTGAATTTCGAGATTTTGGCCAAGCGGCCATTGAATTTATTATCAAATATTTGGAGACTATAAGGGAAAGGTAAGATAATACACCAAAGAAAATAAATCAGAGAACCCTTAATAGAATTTAATTGCTTTCAGAGAGGTCCTACCCTCCACTTCACCAAATAATCTCATCCGAAGTTTACCTCAAGAAATTCCAGAGCGGCCAGAACCTTGGCAAACGATTTTAGATGATTTGGAACACCTCATTCTACCTTCGTTAACCCATTGGCAGTCACCAAATTTCCATGCCTATTATCCATCATCATCGTCAATGGGTTCGATTATTGGAGAGCTTCTGATTGCTGGTATTAGTGTGCTGGGTTTCAATTGGGTGAGTTCGAAAAAAATTCAAGAACAAATATGACTGAGATAAACAATGAAAAGAATATTTATTTATTTGCGGAATATACGATTATCTGGCTATTAGCTGGTAAACAATTTTATGTGTGCCCAAATATTTATCTCAAACCACTTATGGTTTGTTGGAGAGAATGCCCTCTAATTGTCTCATATATGAGGAGGGTATAAAGACTTAGTTACTTACATAGCTGGATTCGTTCCATAATCCAAGCTTAAAAAAGTTTTCCAGGCGCGTCGGTCTTTTACGCAGTTTTTCCAATTTGAAAGACCATATTCGGCAATGTTGTCTCCCAATTGATATTTCCATCGAATTCGTAACCTTCACCTTCTGCATGAACCATCAGCTGGTTTTATATACCTTCTGGGCTGGGGCATCTTCATCCATTCTCACAACATGACCTAGCCAACGTAGTCGCTGCAGATCAATACGTCTAACAATGTCGATGTCTGAGAATAGCTGGTACAGCTCATGGTTCATTCGACGGCGATATTCACCGTCAACGCAGATCGGCACATAGATCTTTTGGAGAATTTTTCTCTCAAACACTCCAAGAGCTGCCTCATCTGCTTGCGCAAGTACCCATGCTTCAGATCCATATAACAGCACGGATAGTATCAGTGTCTTGTAGAGTGTGAGTTTGGTCTGGCGGGATGTGGCCTCGGTTTTGAGTTGTTTGCTCAGATCATAGTAGCATCTGTTTGCCATCACTATCCTTCTCCGAATTTCAAAACTGATGTCATTCGTTTTGTTTATGGCGGTGCCAAGGTATATAAAATCTTTGGCTACCTCGAAGCTGTAGTTCTCATATTCCACAGTTGGTCCGAGTCTACTGGACGTCTTGCGCGTTGATACCATCAGCTTGGTCTTCTCGCCGTTTACTGCCAGACCCACTTTGGCAGACTCCTTCTCAATTTGTTCAAAGGTGGCTGTTAACGCTCTCAATGTTCGACCCATTATGTCGATGTCATCGGCGTAGGCGAGTAACTGGTGTTGTTTGGTGTACAGAGTGCCATTTTTGTTCACATTTGCCACTCGTATGACCTTTTCCGGCAGGATGTTAAAAAAATCACACGACAACTGTCACCTTGTCTGGATCCTCGTTCGGTATTGAAGGGCTCCGAGAGGTCATTTTCGACTTTAACTGCTGATCTTGTGCCAGTTAAAGTTATCCTGCATAGCCGGTTCAATTTTGCAGGAATGCCAAACGCAGACATGGCTTTATACACCTCTGAACGGATAGGGCTGTCGAATGCGGCTTTTTAGTTGACGAATAGGTGGAATGTGTCGATGTGTTTTCCCAGGATTTGGCGCAGAGTGAAAATCTGGTCAATGGTGGATTTGCCAGGTCTGAAGCCGCATTGGTATCATCCAATAATGTCATTGACCATTGGCTCCAGTCGTTCACACAGCACGCTGGGTAGCACTTTATAAGCGATGGGAAGGAGACTTATTCCTCTATAGTTGGCACATTTCGTCTTGTCTCCTTTTATGTGCACAGGGCACAGGATGCTGAGGTTCCAATCATTGGGCATGCATTCCTCTAGCCAAATTGTACAAATCAGCTGGTGCATGCTCCTGACCAGCATCTGACCACCAGTCTTGAATAGTTCTGTTGGTAATCCATCGCCTCCTCCTGCTTCATTATTCTTCAGCCGATTGATTGCTATTCTGACTTCATCTTGGCTAGGTGGTATACACTCTATACCATCATCTCTTATTGATTCTGGGGTATCCTCTTCACCGCTACTATGTGATACCAGCAGTTTTTCAAAATGCTCCTTCCACATCCTCAGCACGCTGTCTGTATCTGTCAGCAGGTTTAATTCTTTATCTCTACAGGAGGATGTGCCTGCACCAAAGCCTTCGGTTTGGTGTTTTACCCGTTGGTAGAATTTTCGGACTTCAATCTGACTCCTGTACATCTCGATTTGCTCACACTCACGTTTTTCTTGTTCTTTCTTCTTTTTTCTGAAAACACGTTTCTCCTCTCTCCTTTTCTCCCGATAATTCTCCATCACATTACGCGTTGCTACTGTCTGCAGGGTTGCCCTATACGCTACGTTTTTCATATTAGTAGCATTACGACACTCCTGATCGTACCACGGATTTCTTGATGGTGGTCTTTGGTACCCATGTGTTGCTTTTGCTGCAGTTTGTAGGGAATGGTCAATTCTTTTCCATTGTGCTTCTATACTATTATCGGGACAAGAAGTGCTTTCGTCAAGCAGTTGGGTAAGTTGAGCGGATTAGGCATCTGCTATATGTTGTGTGTGCAGCTTTTCGACGTCAAATTTCCGTGTTACATTAGATCGCACCTTTACTGCTACATTAAGACGGGTGCATACCTTGGATGGCACAAGGTAATGGTACGAATCGATATTCACTCGTCGGATCGATCGAACGTCTAATACACAGGATGAATGCCTTCCGTCTATCACAACATGATCGATTTGATTTCTCGTTGCTTGATCAGGAGAAATCCAGAAGAGCTTGTGTATATCAAGATGCTTGAATCTGGTGCTGCTAACTACCATGTTTTTTTGCTGCGGCGAAGTTAATCAACCTCATGCCGTTGTCGGATGTTTCTTCATGGAGTCTGAACTTTCCGGCGGTGGAACCAAAAATATTTTCCCTTCCGATTTTTGCATTAAAATCTCCTAGCAGAATTTTAATATCATGGCCAGGGCAGCGGTCGTATGCTGTTTCTAGGCGCTCGTAAAAAATGTCTTTGGTCTGTTCATCCTTGTCTTCCGTCGGAACATAGGCGCAAATAAGACTGATGTAGAAGAACTTCGCTTTTATGTGAATTATAGCAATTCGCTTATCTACTGGAGTGAATCTGGAGACGAGGTCTGTTATTCTCCTATTAACCACAAATCCGCAGCCAAATTCACTTCTCGTTTCATGGCAGCTTTAATACAGGGCGTAATCATCTGATTTACTTACACCAGTCCTTTTCCATCGCATTTCCTGTAAGGCAATAATATCGGCTTTGTACTTCTTAAGTACATCCGCCAAGGCGAAAACTGCACCTATTCTGTTCAACGTGCGCACATTCCAAGTGCAGATTCGTAGATCGTGGTCCTTTATTCGTTTGCGGGGGTAGTCTACAAGGGGGGGGGGGGGGGGGGGGGGGGTTTCTTTTTCGTTGCTTTTGCATAGTAGCAGGGGTTTTCCGAGTGTGGGCAACTAACCCGACGCCTCAACCCATTTTTTATTAGTTCTTATGGGTGAACTCGCGGCACATATTAGCTCTCTATTTCATCGGGTGATGAAAATAGCCACCCCAGGTGACGCCACGGGGAGGTCAGTGTCCACAATTGAGATGAAAGAGGGACCAATATAAGCCTGGACTTCGGCATGTTAAAGCCAATCAGAGCCGTTGATTGGTATCTATCATCCCCTATGCCACCCTATTATTTTTAAGGGTTCTACACACAAGGAGTGGATTTTTTTAAAAAATATTTTTTCAAAGTTTACGCCAAGGCGTGGATTTTTTTAAAAAAGTTCTCTTACATCAAAATTTATTGTTCTTATTACGAACTAAAATAAAATTTACAATTTTCATAACAAGCCGTTAATAAATCACTTTAACGTAACGTATCTGTTCATTAATAGTTAATTCGAACCAATTCTGAATGCATTAAATATTATGCCTATACTTAATGAAGGCTACTTAACGCTCGTAAGAAAAATTCAATCGAATAATTATTGAAATTAATTGAATGAATGAGACACGACCTACGACAGCTGAGATATTCGATACCGATATAATTAATATTTTTTTCCTAACATCTGGTGATGACATCGTGAGTTAAGAAATTGGATATTGGAGGGGGTCACCCAGGATGGGTTCGCTATCTTTTATTTTTAATTCTAAATTGGGTTTTTTCATCATTTAAAATTCGAAGAAAAATCATCATAATTTCTTCCTCATTCTGAATTGTACCTCACTAACAAATGGGTAGATATCGCCCCGCCCTCTAATGCTGCCCCTCTATTTATAGCCACTGATGTGCTGATCAGTAGCCATTACAATTAAAGAAAAATCGTGCAACGATTTTTCACCATCCACGTGATGTTTCAGCCATGCGATTTTTTTTTATTGGTTATCTGATTGTTCGATCGGTTGATCGAACAGCGATCGAATACATCTTACAGAGTCAGCTTATTATGAGAGCTGTATTTTAATTCTTAATATATTAAAATTAATTAGGCCAGGATAAAATAAACTTTTCCATTTGTAATATAAATTTTTGAATATTTTATTTTTTTTTTTTTTTTTTGAAAAATAATTGTTGGCACAGTGGGACGAAACAAAAATTTTCTTCAATTTTTTCTAGAGCTTTAGATGCCAAAAAAAATCAAGGGTTCTACACAAGGCGTGGATTTTTTGAATTTTTTTTTATAAATATTTTTTTAAGCCGTGGATTTTTTTTTCAAAATATTTTTTTAAGTCTTGGATTTTTTTCAAAACATTTCATCAAGCCGTTGATTTTTAAAAAATTATTTTTTCAAGGCGTGGTTTATTTAAAAAAAAAAATTTTCAAGGCGCGTGGATTTTTTAAAAAAAAATTTTCAAGGCGCGTGGATTTTTTAAAAAAAAATTTCAAGGCTTGGATTTTTTAAAAATATTTTTTCAACTTTCTGATCTCACTTTTCAGGTCGTCACATCTGCTAATTACATAATCGGCTTCGTTGTATATTTCCTCCAATGCAAAATCATACGTTCTGGAGTTCTTGGGGTAGATCGGACAATAGAATTCCAGACAATCTCTCTTGATACCATTCACTTCCTTTACATTGGTTTCACACATTTGGGTCACCTGCTCCAGTTCTGAATTTACTCCTTCATAATCGATTTCGGATGCAAGTTGCTTCAGTTCAGCCAACTTGTTTCTAATAATCTTTACCCATTCCTTTAGTAGACCTTCTGGCCGGTAGAGTATTCTCTCCGTTAAATATGCACATATGGCGTTCAACTCCTGTGCGTCTCGATTAAACCGCCTGTCCATTCTCGTTCTCTCCTTCTCATCAAGTCTTTTTCCAAGACTGTATGGAAAAATCTAACTTTATTTTATTTTCCAAGGCGTGGATTTTTTAAAAAATATTTATTCAGGCCGTGGATTTTTTTGAAAATTTTTTTTCAAGGCGTGGATTTTTTAAAAATATTTTTTTTTTAAAATTTCACATTTTATTTCCTTTGAACCCACTGTGTCTTTGACCAAGGGGCAGTATAAACCTCTCTCTCGGTTTATTTATTTTTAATTTCTCTCTCTCACACACAGAGAAAGTATTGTTATGTTAACAACAAATCTTACCCAAAAATAGTTTGGCTAGCAATGCCGCTCATTCCCTAACCGGCCACAATGGAACTTATAAATATTGAGCTCCAGCAGCCCATAACAGGTAGTTGCAATCAAAACGTTCAACAGTTAACAGCTTACCTGAAAACATAAACAAAGAAGAGAAGTGTTATAATAATTAAAATTAAAAAAAACCTTAAAAAAGAAGACAAGTGTTTGGAAAAAATATATCGAAGTGTAAAATGGATGCAAAAACCTTTAGAGAATTTGGTAAAGCGGCCATCGATTATGTTGCCGATTATATGGAAACCATTAGAGATTGGTTAGTGTGAACTTGAAAAAAAAAATATGATCCCTAAGAAGAAATTTTTATTGTATTTTTTTCTTCCAAAGTGATGTCTTACCCTCCGTCGAACCGGGTTATCTCTTCGACTTATTACCCAAAGATATGCCAGAATCGGGTGAAGATTGGCATACGGTCTTAAAGGATATGGATCGTGTCGTTAAGCCCGGCATGACCCATTGGCAGTCACCGAATATGCATGCCTATTATCCCACAGCCTCATCATTCCCCTCAATTGTGGGTGATATTTTGTGTAACGGTTTCAGTGTCATTGGCTTTAGTTGGGTATGTAACACAAATTCACAATTATTTTAATAATTATTTCCATGGGCAAATTAATTACTGCAAACAAAGTGTGTCAAATAATTTGGCTTAGATTAAAACCATTAAAAAACCTGTTCGGAATAGATGCAACTATTTTCAAGATTAACAGAAGTTAATAACAATACACGTCTTGTGTGGCTGCTTGAAAAAATACTTTTAAAAAATCCACGCCTTGTGAGGATGCTTGAAAAATACTTTTAAAAAATCCACGCTGACCAATTTTAATAGAGCCTCCATTAGAATTTCCTCCACCTTCATCTACTGCTTTCATTGTCCAGCCATCGTTTTTCTTAGGACATTTCTCTCTCCACTCTTCGTTAGCCGGAGGTTTCTTCCCTCGACAATGCACACGTTCGACTGACTTGATACTTTCTTCTTTGTTTTCCATTTTGACTACAGTTTTTGCTGTCTTCTTATAGCCATCATCTTTCTAAAACGGGAAAAGTGATTAAATTTAAACCCTATGTAAATTACCATCTGGGATTAGTAAACTGCATTCTCTTTTAACCCCAAACATCACTTCTTCCTTGGCTTCCACATCCACATTCGGACAACATCACCATCCTGTTTTCTAAGATCAATTCCGGTATCTTCCTTTTTCATAAGCGGGTCCATAGATTTAAACTGCAGGATTTCTTCTTGTTTCTGTTTTTCGTAGTCATCTGTTTCTAATTCTCCAGTTTTTTCTCCAGTCGACTGTCTCCATCATTGCCTTTTGTAACTAAATTCCCTTTGGGGATTAGTGAACTGCATTCCCTTTTAACCCCAAACATCACTTCTTCCTTCCTTGGCTTCCACATCCACATTGGAACAACATCACCATTTTCTTCTTCATTCAGGAGATCAAATTCTAAGATCAATTCCGCTATCTTCCTTTTTCATAAGCGGGTCCATTGATTCTGCTACTTTAAACTGCGGGATATCTTCTTGTTTCTGTTTTTCGTAGTCATCTGTTTCTAATTCATGTTTTTTTTCTCCTGTGGACTGCCTCCATCATTGCCTTTTGTAAGTAAATTCCCTCTATAATGAGGGCTTGCCGGGGGCACCAAAATGTCGTTGGAAGATTCCAGCTTATTATGCAGCTCCTTTTTTACATCAGAGTATATGTCGGCCAGACGATTCAATTTGAAGAACATATTTTCAGAAAACTCCACATTTGAAACTTTTGGAATCAACTTTCTGACCTCCTGATCTGATCTCGGTTAGGGCTTTCTTTTGGGCAAATCACTTTTCAGGTCGTCACATCTGCTAATCACATAGTCGGCTTCGTAGTATATTTCCTCCAATGCAAAATCATACGTTCTGGAGTTCTTGGGGTAGATCGGACAATAGAATTCCAGACAATCTCTCTTCTTTTACAATGGATTCACAAATTTGGGTCACCTGCTCCAGTTCTGAATTTACTCCTTCATCATCGATTTCGGATGCAAGTTGCTTCAGTTTAGCCAACTGGTTTAATCTTTACCCATTCCGTTAGTAGACCTTCTGGCCAGAAGGGTATTCTCTCCGTTAAATATACACATATGGCGTTCAACTCCTGTGCGTCTCGATTAAACCGCCTATCCATTCTCGTTCTCTCCTTCTCATCAAGTCTTTTTTTTCAAGACTCTATGGAATAATCTAATCCTTTAGTAGACATTCTGGCCGGAAGGGTATTCTCTCCGTTATATGTACACATATGGCGTTCAACTCCTGTGCGTCTCGATTAAACCGTTCTCTCCTTCTAATCAAGTCTTTTTTTCCAAGACTCTATGGAAAAATCTAACTCCTTTTTTTATAAAAAACTGTTCACCTCGTAGAACAGATAACCTAACAATTTTTGAGTTCCTCACTCACAATTGCTGTTGTATTTTTTTTATAAGTTTTACTATGTCGTATTTGCAGCCAAGACTTTGCTGGTTCAATTGAGTCTCTTACCACTGGTGGGGAAAACTCAAAAATATTTATAATATTCAGACAGCCGCAGCTCGCCTGTATAATAAATTAAGACACGACACGGTGCTCCCGACCGTTCTTGTTTGAGTGTTTGTAAGGCACTCCTCTGTACAAAATATTATTGAGACACGGTGAGGGCTTGCCGGGGGCACCAAAAATTGAAAGGTTTCAACTACTTCCTTCAGCTTCTTCTCTATGCCCAAATATATATGGAGCATTCTATTAAATTTGAAAAATATGTCTTCAGTGAACACCACACATCCATGTTTTGGAAGCAATAGAGTGAGTTCCATATACAATCTCTTCAAAGACTCAATTTCAATTAGCGCTTTCTCTTTTGACATTTTGGGCAATTCACCTTTCACGTCGTCGCATCGCTCAATTACATAATCGACTTCAAGGAATATTTTTCTCAAATCACTTCTCTGATTTAAACGCTCTCCGTATATTTTTTATTTTTAAAATTATCGGAATACAACCGATAACCGGTTATATTCCGATTTAATATTTTCGGCGCCAATTTTAAACTCCATTTTCTGAAGCTCCTGCAATTCCCCCTCAAGTATATTCATCTATTCCATCAATTTGACCATTTTGCGGAAGGCCCAATTGATGGATTTTTTTTAAACTCCACGCCTTGTGTGGATCTCCTTATATACATTCTATACTAATTCTAGATCTGTCTTATTCTAGATTAATCTCAACGACTACTTTCGAGTATTTTCTTCAATTCAGTAACCACGAATCAGAACTACTTATATTGTAACTTATCAATGTAGGGTTCTCTAATTAAAATATATGTGTTGCCAATTAAGTAATCAATCACAATATTCAACACCTTGTGGATCCTTAAAAAAATTAAAGTAAAATATAAACCAAAAAATTCCACAGTCCACAATAAACACTGTCCTCTTTGCTTTGTTCCCATAAATTTCCCATTTGAAGTCGGCCCTGCCATTAAATTGTTACTTAGTCACCGTTATTGTTGTTGTAGCTTTTATCTCTTTCTTCACACCTTCAACTTGAAAATTAATTCTTGTTGTTGTAATAAACCAAAGAAATAACTACAATAACAAAAAGTAACAACCGCCATTAAGAAGAAAATAAACACAGATCTTTAAGGTTCACTTTCACTCAGGACAGAGGGGGAAACAAGTTTTCATTTACTCAGTGTTGGAACCCTCATCTAAAAAAAATGGTCCATCATGATCATCAATAAATTACAACCGATTGATTGTTTGGCTTTTTAATTTTTATTATCTTTTTTCACACCTTTTATGTTTTATTTTGATTTGTTGTTGTTCTTCTCTTCGCATTTGGTATGCCTTAATTTATTCAAAACAGATTTGATAACACTTGTTTAGTATACACCCAGCCCTATTAGATAATAACTGTTTCTTTTATTTTCTTTTCAAAATTAATGGGTTCGAATTTATGTCAAATAAAAAATGTTTCAAATAACTCGGCGAAGTTATGTTAATGTTGTTGAGCCCCCATTATTTCCATTTGAATGAAAGTTGATATGGATTTCATGGTCTTCGCCTGCATAAGAAAAGGCCAAGACGTGTGATCTTCGGCAGGCAAATGAAGAAAACCTGGAGTCTGTTGTATGAAAAAATCCCTGTAATTCTCTATATGAAGGCATGAAGACTTCGTGGTTGTCACCTTCATTAAAAAGACAAGAAATTCCGGGAATTCTCCATACGATGGCATGAGGACTTCCTAATATGATGAGATGCACTTCTTCATAAAAAAACCCCCCTAAACTCGAATTGATATAAAGAACTCTTATCTAAGTAATTAAAGGCCTGGCGACTTCGCTACATAAAATATACCTAAGACCCTCTTTTGGGAAAATATCGAGGCCAACATATGATCAATAATACTTTAGCTGATTATATGAATAAGTCAGTATTCATGTCCTCTCTAGACCAGAAGTCATCAGTTGGCTCGAGACAGAAAATTTGTTCTATTAGCCGAACATAAAAAGATTTCCAGGAGCATCGATCTTGTGTACAGGTTTTTCAATTTAAAAGAGCCTGCTTCGAGATATTCCCATTGAATAATTGGCTTTCCCCTTCTGCGTGAAACATCAGTTGGCTCGCTTTTATATGCCTTTGCCGTAGTCGCTGCAGTCAGATACGTTTGACAATGTCCATGACCGTGTACAGATGACATATCTTATGGTTCATTTGGGGACATAGATCTTTCGTAGAATTGGTCTTGTTCCTAAATTGCTTACTTCGAGCATAGTTGCATCTGTTGGCCCATACTATCCATTTCCGAATTTCAATACTGATGTCATTTGGTTTATCAATCGCAGATCCCACAGCTATCTATGTGTCCGAAATGAATTAGTTCAAAGAGACTATTCCATAAAAGGAACGACCGGTACTATGTCCGATGCTTAAGCTCATCTAATTCCATTTAATCGTTTACCTTTGTTCCAGTTCACCTGGTTCCTTTTTATCCAATCGTTCATTTAGTTCATTCCGTTCATTGCCCGCATTAAGTGACATATACCATTGAACGATGGAACAAAAAGGGAACTAGTTTATTTTAAAAGGAGCAAACCGAAAATATCGGTACGTTTCGATATTTTAACTTCCGCTTTATATTTCCATCGAATTCGTGGCCTTAACCTTTTGCATTAACCATCAGTTGGCTGGGTTTCGTCTGTCTTTTGAGCTGGGGCATCCTCATCCATTTGCACAACATGGCCTAGCCACTGTAGTCGCAACAGCTCCGTATATAGATGATATAACTCGTGGTTCAGTCGACGCAGATCGGATATTTCTTCTCTCAAATACTCCATGAGCTGCTTCATATGTTTGCGCAAGTATACCAGCACGGGTAGTATCTTCGTCTTGTGGTGTGTGAGTTTAGTCTGGCGAGAGGAGGTCCTGTTCCTAAATTGCTTAGTTAGACCATAGTAGCATCTGTTGGGCAATACTATCATTTTCCGAATCTCAATACTGATGTCATTTTATAGAGGTATCAAGGGGTTTAAATCATTGACACAGTTGTTACGGTCTTCTCGTCATTTACTGACAGAACCTCTTTGGCAGACTTCTTCCCAATTTGTTCGAATGTGGCCACAAATAAAATTTCTGACATCAATGCTGTTGTTTTCAAATTCCACAGTTGTTCCGAGTCTACTGTAGTCTTGCGCGTTGGTATGTATAACTTTTTCAGACCGCTTCTCAAATTGTTCAAAGTTGGCTGTTATCGCTCGTAACGTTCGACATATTATGTAGATGTCATCGTCGTAGCCTAGAAACATATATTCGTTGTTGTACCGAGTGTCACTTCTGTTCACCCTTGCATCTCGATTGAACTTTTCCAGCAGTATGTTTAATAGGTCACACGACAAACTGCCATTTTGTCTGAACCCTCGTTCCGAGAAGTTCTATCCAACTTTAACTGCATACCTAGGCCCTGTAAAAGTTATCTTGCAGTGCCAAGTTATTTAATGCACGGTACACAGGACGCTGTTTCGATCATTCATTCTTCTAGCCAAATTGTACTGTGCATGCTCCTGATCAGCATCTGCCCACCTATCTTGAATAGTTCGGCTGATAACCCATTGGCAGTAATTTGAACATGACATTCTTCTGAAGCGTTTTACGTCTTCAAGATTTCCATGATAAACTGGGGGATATTTTTTCAATATGTTTGAGAAGATTCGGCTCGAAGGACCACTGTTTGAAAAGTACACTGATTGGATGTTAAATCGCTTCTGATTTTATTGAAAATATAAATTCACTTAAGTACTCTATCACTTATTATGAGCACTTATCACTAGAACTACTTGCTGAGCGCATTATTCCCTTTACTGCAGACACGCCCCAGCAGCTCACACAATCATTATCACTTACGCACACTTATCTATGGAAATATATTTATGTTAGGCACTTAAATATTTTATGATCTATACACTTCGAAAATTATGTCCATATTTTTAACGAAATATTATGTTTCCCAATATTCCCAATTTTACAGATCTGCAGCCCGGCCTGCACCGAACTCGAAGTAGTTGTCATGGATTGGTTGGCCAAATTCCTCAAACTGCCAGAACATTTCTTGCACAGCACCGAAGGACCAGGCGGTGGTGTTATACAAGGTTCCGCCTCTGAAGCAATTTTGGTAGCTGTAATGGCGGCCCGCGAACAAGCTGTCAAGCAAATGAAGGAATCTCATCCCGAGATAAGTGAAAGTGATATTCGTGGAAAATTGATAGCCTATTCGAGTGATCAAAGTAATAGCTGCGTTGAAAAGGCTGGGGTATTGGCTGCTGTGCCACTACGTCTCCTACCAGTTGGTGATGATTTAATCTTTAAGGGAGAAATTTTGCAGAAGGCCATTGAGGAGGATAAGGCCAAGGGTTTGATACCAATTATATGCATTGCCACAATGGGTACCACGGGTACTTGTGCTTTCGATGATATTACCTCCCTGGCGGAGGTTTGTAATCGCAACAATGTTTGGTTACATGTTGATGCTGCCTATGCTGGTTCGGCCTTGGCTTTGGATGAATATTCGGAGCTCAGAAATGGTTTGGAGTTGGTGGATTCGCTAAATTTCAATCTGCACAAATTCCTCATGGTAAATTTCGATTGCACTGCCATGTGGCTGAAGGATGCCAACAAAGTGGTGGACAGCTTCAATGTTGATCGCATCTATTTGAAACACAAATACGAAGGACAAACACAGATCCCCGATTTCCGCCATTGGCAAATTCCACTGGGAAGACGTTTCCGTGCTCTAAAAGTTTGGATTACTTTCCGCACTGTGGGCGCCGAAGGCCTGAGGGCTAATGTCCGCAAACACATTGCCCTGGCCGAACGTTTCGAACAGAAACTCTTAGCTGATCCACGATTTGAAATGGTTACCAAACGTTGTTTGGGTTTAGTTTGTTTCCGCCCAAAGGGTGATAATAAGAGGACTACAGACTTGCTGAGTCTTATCACCGAACGTAAGAAGATCTATATGATCCAGGCAAAATATCGTGATCAACATTTCTTACGTTTTGTGGTGTGCGGCATGGACCCTAAGGAGGAAGATATTGATTTTGCCTGGCAGGAAATCCAGCAACAAATGAATGTCGTGTTGGAGAGGGAAATTGAGGCGACGCCTTTGAAGGCGGACATTAATTCAATTAGTCAACAATTATCAAAGGATTTGATTTTATCGCACTCGGAGAAGTCGAAGTGAGGAGGAGATTTTTTATTCTTTAAGAAAAACATGATATTTTTTATTTTGTAATTTATTTTTTAAGTGTTTAATATTTATATGTATGTAAGAATTTAATAAAAAATCCACCTTCGAGTTAATTGAATATTTTATTATAAAGTAAATATTTGTCTATGGTACTTATAGGCGTGTTGAGGATCTTGAAGGAGCATTTTCCAAACCTAGAATAAATAAGTGATGACTGTATAGATTCTATAGCACCTAGCCAATATGAGGTCTTACTTACTTAGTTGGCTTGAGGCAGAACATTTGTTTCATAAATCGAGCTTAAAAAAGATTTCCAGACGCGTCGGTCTTGTGAGCCGCTCTTCCAATTTGAAATAGCATGTTTCAAGATGTTGTCTTCCACTTGGTATTTCCATCGAGTTCATGACCTTCCCATTCTGCGTGATCCATCCGTTGGTTCACTTGTATATGCCTTCTCACAAAATGATAGCCACCGTCGCTGCAGCTCGATACGTCTAACTATGCCACTATTAGACCTGTGGAGAGTTTTCCCATAGTGTGCGTTATAAAATCTCAGCAAATCTTCTGTAATACAAAATTCTGTCGACGCAGATCGGCCCGTAAATCTTTCGGAGAATCTTTCTCCGTGCTTCAGATTCATACACCAGCACGGGTAGTATCAGTGTCTCGTAGAGTGTGAGTTTGGTCCGGCGAGAGGTGGCCTTGTTTTTGAATTGCTTACTCAGACCATAGTAGCATCTGTTGGCCACCACTATGAGGTCAGAATAGCAATTAATCGGCTGAAGAATTATAAAGCAGTAGATGCCAATGGGTTACCAGCCGAACTGACCAGTGGTTAGATGCTGATCAGGATCATGCACCAACTGATAAGTACAAACCTCTGCATTCTGTTTCCCGTGCAGTAAAAAAAAAAGACACGACGCATATGAAGTGCTATCCAGCGTGCTATGTAAACGACTAAAGCCAATATTCAATGACATTATTGGACCTGCCAATTTTCACATTGGAAAATCCTAGAAGGGGCCCACGAAAAACACATCGATACACTCCATCTATTCGTTTACTATAAAGCCGCATTCGACATCCATATCCCTGCTCAAGGCGTTTAAAGCCTAGTCTGCGTTCGGCATTCCAGCGAAATTAATACGGCTCTGCGGAAGGTCGAAGTGGCACAAAGTCGGTGTGCAAAATGATTTGAAAAAGAAATGTCCTCTTGCCAGTCACCTGCATATTCAAAATAATTTGAACAGAATTTTATATTACAGAAGATTTGATCGCTGGAGTGTTTTAAGATAAGATTTTAAAATCCCAGACGTAATGCTGATAAGAAGCACACAATGCGAAAATTCCCCACAAATCAAATTCTATTATTAGAACAAATGGTTTATTGATACGTATTAGGTATTTCAAACACCTAGGCTAAGCTAGAATAGTTTAAATAGTACCTAAGAATAATTATTTTACAATAAAATCGGTGCCTTACAACCACTCATGAAGAACGGTCGGGAGCACCATGGTACATTTATTTATAGTACAGACGAGCTGCGGTTGTCTGCAGATTTAACAGTCGTAAAGGACCTCTCGGAGGCTTTTCAATACCGTTCAATGTCACAGTTTATCTTTGACCTATTTAATTTTCTGCTGGGAAAATCCATTCGAGATGAAAAGGTGAACAGAAATGGCACTTGGTACACCATGCCGCATACGTTACTCGCCTACGCTCATGACATCGACATGATGTGTCGAACATTTGCGAGGTGTAAGAGCTACCTTTGAACGAATGGAAAAGTGTGACTGACAATAAACGGCGAAAATACCAAGCTGATTGTATTAACGCGCATGACGTCTAGTAGACTCGGACCAACAGGGGAACATGAAAACTACTCTCTCAGGATTCCGCAGACATACGAAAGAGTACCTATTAATGGCATAAAGATTGGGGCACAAATTTGATGGAAAGATCAAGTGGAAGATAACATATCGAAACATTGTCTTTCAAATTGGAAAAACTGCACACAACACCGATGCGCCTGGAAATTTTTTAAGCTCGTCACTCAATTCGGTAAATTAATGTGAAGAACTTACAAAGCGGCTCTGGCTAGCTATGTGGTACCAGTGTGACCTGCGAATACTAGTACTGTGCAATGGAGAAATATTCAGACTTGTCAGAACGCCGCCATGAGAACAGCAACAGGTTGCCTCCTCGTGACACCGGTGGACCATCTTCATGAGAAGACGTAGATCCTTCCCTAACGTCAGCATAGTAATATGCTGTCGTTCCAATACCTTCTCGGGTGCTTCAGGAACAAATTGATCATAAAAATACGAACATAATTTACGCAGTGTGGATCATAAACTATTTAAGTGCCTAACATAAATATATTTCCATAGATGAGTGCGTGTAAGTGATAATTCTTGTGTGAGCTTCTGGGTGCATCAATAATAAAGGCAATCCAACTGATAATGCGCTCAGCAAGGGACAAGCCAATAGTTCTAGTGATAAGTGCACAGAATAAGATACCCTAAGATTTCTATGATCGTCTAGCACTTAAGTGAATTTATATTTTTAATACAATCAGAAGCGATTTAACATCTCATCAGTGCGCTCTTCAAACAGTGGTCCTTCTAGCCGTGTAATTTCTTAAACACAAATGATGCTAAGTATCATATGGTGGATAAGACTCTCCCACCTTAGCGTGTCAGGAAGGTTCTGGTCCGCAAATTTGGTTTTTTTTAAAGAATATTTTTTTCCAAAAACTATGCGTCCCGCAAACGTAGAATATATAGTATTTTTTTTCCAAAGGACTATTTGATCAGTAATAATGAACCCAAAGCAAAGTCTAAATTTACGTGGGTTAGCTCTCATGTGTCCTTAATTTTTAATTAGAAAAAGTTGGATCCAATACATGATAATAAAATACAAATAATAATAATAAAAATTGCATTAATGTTTAACGATTGTTTTTGGCACCCAACGTTAAAAAACACATTCGTTCCAAATGCGAGTCCCTCTCAACAATCTAATATAAGAATAACTTTTTTTAATTTTCCCACAAGTTATGTGTTTTACTCGGTAACTTTGTGGTCGTCGGTGTTTTTGGATATAAATATATCGAGATTTTAAAGCATACCGGCATTTTAAGCGTGTTGCTTATTACTTCTCTTTCGGTTATATATAATCATTGTATTAATAACCGGTAACATCTTCTTGAGATACGTAAAAAGAGAGCTTTTCTGGCACACGCCATAAAATATGTGTGCCAATAAGTCCATTGTGAAAATGTTTAACGTATGATTTCCAAAAATATACTTGGGGGTTACAAGGTGTTATAAAACATCATGTTTGTTTTTAGATGTTAATATCTTTGGAAAGAAGTCTGGACATCACCAGGGCTTGTCCTTACCATTCACAACTTATATTGGTGTAGTCTTTGTTTGCGATTTTGCGGTTAAGATCTTCAATGTGAATTGAATATTTTTTTTTATTTATAAATTTCGGAATAAATTATTTTATACCGCAAACCGGTACCGGCTTTAATGTGTATCACGTTTCGTTAACGTGGTATTTCCTGAGGATGCAATTTTAATTGCCGAACATAGAATTATAAAGAGGAAAAGATATTAATGTGAGGTATACAACTGCATCGATCTACGTTGCGCTAGAAGGGGAAAATATACCAAAGGGAAGGTGGTTGTAGTGTGGAATGACCTTGTTATAGAGGAGGATGTCCTTTTGTCCATCTACTTCAATAGGATTATGGAGGAACCGGGACATTATAAATCCCAAAATGGAGTGGATGAACTGCATATACAGTGAACTCTCGATAATGTGAACTAATTAATGTCGGGGTTGTTTACATTTTCGAATTTATTCACAATAAGTAAATATTTATTGAACTCTAATTCCCTGATTTGTTCAATACTTTAATGTCAGAGTGTTCATAATTTCGAGAGTTCACTGTATGTCTAAGTTCCGTTATGTGTATTAGCATACATAGTTCTTAAGCAATATGTTTATATTGTATAATTTGTAGATGTAATATACGAGCACTCGAATTGCATGGATCAGTATTAATAGTGTGGAAAAATGTCCGCATAATTGTTCAAACCCGATAAATTTGTAAGCCAATAATAACAAATGTTGGGTCAGGAAGATACTGCGGCAAAGAAATGGCCTCAAATCTGTACCTTGAAACTGTAAAAGTTCGAAGATGAAGAAAAAAATCCCTACGGATATTTTCAGTGAATGAGAAGTGTATTTTAAATTTTTTGACTAGTACGTAATGCCAGTAATACCGGAATATGCACTCAGATGTGGTTTCAAATTTGAAGCAGGTGATTTAAAATACAATGTTCCATAGTACCTTCAGATGAACGGTTGCATCAAATAGAACTGTCCACCTGTTCAAAAATAATGAATATGAACTAAAATACTGGACCTAGTTCCTTCCGATCGTTCATTGTTTGGTATAGATTTAGATAATCTAGTTCACGGAGCCATTGATTTTAAACGATTTTAATTATTTTCCATAATAATAAATAAAATTATTATTTATTTCCTTTAAAAACATCCACCTATGGAGTCGCCCTCTATTGGTACAAAGCAAATCAAAGAATTGGGTTCGTCCATTAGATTTGGTTCGTGTATTAAATAAATTTACTCCATGTCATCACTAGCGACCTCTGGTTGTATTAAGCAAAACTACCACATGCTTTTCAAACTGTTCGACAATGTACATAAACTGGTATAACAGAACAGCTGAGGCCACTCAGCTGTCTTCACATTGTTGAGAAAATCGATTAGTCATTAATCGATATATTTATTTTTATAACACAAACAGAAACAAAAAACTTGACGTAAATAAACAAAAATATACAACAAAATTTTTCGTGATTAAATTTTCTTGTGGCTACGATTTGGAATTCTAGACATTAATTACTTATAGGAAAAATTTGCGGATCTCTTGTGAGTAATTAAAGGAAATTAACAGTTCGCACCTGCCATGCAATGGTAAGTTTGATGGGCATTTTGTTTGCAATGAAAAACTGACGAAAAAATGTTCTTGTTTTTGTTGTATTTTTTTGGAAGAAATAGGAAACGGATATAAAAAAATAATTTCGTTATATTTTTGAGGGTATGACGAAGAAGGGTTTAGAGGGTTTCATAAAACAATATGCTAATAATGGGAACTTTAATCTATAGGTCACCTTGAAGAATACCAATAGCAGACTTGGAAATTGGCAGGAAATATGTCAACTGAAGTATTCAAAAGTCGTGGGTTCAACCAGTTATTCAAAATATATCCAATTCATTGAATAATAAATAAAAAGAGCTGAAGGGAAAATATGTGGATCCTTTTAGAAGAAACTTTATAGGCAATCTGAAGGAAGGAAGTCCTAAAAATCAGCTCAAAGGGTATTTAAAGGCCTCTATAGGCCATCTAAAAGGAGTCTCTATAGACGATCTAAATTGATCCTCTATAGGCGAGCTGAATGAGTCCCTATAGGCTAGCTAAAGGGAGACTGTAAAAACAAGTTGAAGGAAGTCTCTATAGGCCACCTAAAGGAAGATTCGGTTGACCAGCTGAAAGAAGCCTTTATATGCGAACGTAAAGGGAGGCTCTATAATTAATAAAAGGAAGTAATTTAAAAAGAGTCAGTATAGCCGATCTGAATGGATCCTCTATAGGCGTGCTGAGTGGATCCTCTATAGACTACCTGAGCCCTACACGCGGGCTTAATGGAGAGTCTATAGGCGAGCTAAAGGGAGCCTATATAGGCGATATGAAGGGAGCCCCTATAGGCGATCCGGATGGAGTCTCTTCATGACAAACTGAAGTCACAGAGAAATCTCACTATAGACTGAAGAGCTGAAGAGAATCCCAATATAAGTCTTAAAAAAATATTATTTAAAGAAACAACGCCTGTAGGTCCTTCGAAAAAATATTCTTTTAAGAAACAACGCCTGTAGGTCCTTCGAAAAAAATATTCTTTCATGAAACCAAGCCTTTAGATCCTTAGAAAAATTTTCTTTCAGGAAACCAAGCCTGTAGATCCATAGAAAAAATTTCTTTCAGGAAACCAAGCCTGCAGGTCCTTAGAAAAAAATATTCTTTCAGGAAGCCAAGCCTGTAGATCCTTACAAAAATATCCTTTAAAGAAACCACGCCTGTAGGTCCATGAAAAAATTCCTTTAATGAAACCACGCCTGTAGGTCCTTAGAAAAAATTCCTTTAATGAAACCACGCCTGTAGGTCCTTAGAAAAAAATCCTTTAATGAAACCACGCCTGTAGGTCCTTAGAAAAAATATTCTTTAAAGAAACCACGCCTGTAGGTCCTTAGAAACAATTTTCTTTAAAGAAACCACGCCTGTAGGTCCATAGAAACAATATTCTTTAATGAAACCACGCCTGTAGTTCCTAAGAAAAAATATTCTTTAAATAACCCACTACAGCGGTTCCTTAGAAAAAAAATTCTAGAAAAAAATATTCTTTAAAGAAACCACGCCTGTAGGTCATTAGGAAAAAATATCCTTTGAAGAAACCACGCCTGTAGGTCCTTAGAAAAAATATTCATTAAAGAAAGCACGCCTGTCGGTACTTAGAAAAAATATCCTTTAATGAAACCACGCCTATAGGTTCTTAGAAAAAATATTCTTTAAACAATCCACGCCTTGTATAGGTCCCCTAAAAATATTTTTAAAAATCCGCACCTGTAGGTCCTTGAAAAATATTTTTGATTGATGATCCTTTGTTCTCTTCCCTTTCTTTCCAGTTTCAAAAATGCCCGTCGGAAAATTTTCAATGCCACCACACTTAAAACCGAAATCCCCCATGATGCTACACGGAAGTCCGTGAACGATATACAAACTGTGATAATTGGAGCTGGGTTAGCGGGCCTATCGGCCGCAAATCATCTCATTAAGAATGGCTTTAAGCGTACCATAGTCCTGGAGGCCACCGATCGTTATGGTGGCCGTATTAATTCGCAACATTTTGGTGATGCCTTCTGTGAGCTGGGGGCGAAGTGGATAACAATTGACGCCTCCCATAATAGTGTTTATGAATTGTTGCAGCAGCGATCCGGGTTAACCAAGAAAATTCAACAGAAAGAGGAGACTCTCTACATTAATACCAAAGGCAATAAAATTAATCGGCATCTACCGGAAATGGTGGATATCTTTTTTAAGAAGCTGTGTGCAGGAGTGGAGTTGAAGAATCGTTATGCCAAGGGCAATTTACATGAGTTGGATAATGTCTATAGCTATTTCCAGGCGGAAAGTACGAAGCTCATTAATTCGATGTTCAAAGAAAAGGAACGCCATCTGGTGGCGGATATTTTCAATGCTTTGATGAAGGATTTCGGTGGCAAATTGGGTTGCAATCTGGAGTATTTAAATATTGAACAGTTGATTAAATTTAAAAATCAATTTGCCTATCCGATTTACATACCCACCGGAATGAATAGCATACTGGAAGATGTCATCGTGGATATTGATAGTGAAAACCTGCTGATAGGCCGGCCAGTGGGGGAGATTAAATGGTTAAGTGGTCCCATGGATAGAGGGGAGGCCAAGAAAGCGGTCAATTGCCTGGATGGTTCGGCAATCAATGCAGATCACATTATCTGCACCGTACCCCTAGGGGTGTTGAAAACATTTGCCGGAGTGATGTTTAAACCCCCTCTGCCGGCTGAAAAACTAAATGCCATTAAAAATTTAGGTTTCGGCAGTCCGGTGAAAATTTATTTCGAATATAAAAACCCATTACCCTCATGGTTTGTGGCGAATCTGCGACCCCTGTGGTCGTCAGAGGAACATTTGCAGGATCGCCATTGGACCAAACAGGTGGTGGAAATTGCAAAGGCACCCAGCAGCAATCATGTTTTGGAAATTGCCATCGGCGGGGCGTACTATGATGAAATTGAAAAATTACCCGACACTGAGGTCATCGATGAAATAACCAAACTGCTAAGGCTGTGTTTAAAAAATCCAAAGATTCCCTATCCCGAGGAAGTGTTGAGGTCAAATTGGAGCAGTAGTGCTTGCTATTTAGGTGGACGACCCTATTTCTCTACCAACAGTAGTGCTCAGGATATTCAGACGCTATCACAGCCATTGGGTATGACAGCGCCAAGTTTACTTTTTGCCGGGGATGCTACAATTCTGAATGGGTTTGGTACGGTGGATGGGGCCCGGATGAGTGGTATACGAGAGGCTCAACGTATTATCGATTACTATAAGAAGTAGTAAAATTTTATTTTATTTTTTGGATAAGGATATACCAAAATATTATTAATAAATTAATTTATTTAAATTTTTAAATTATTGCGGACGAATAAATTATTAACTAAAAATTAAATTTTAAATAAAAATGGCTATTTTATTTAAAAATATTTTTTCAAGACGTGGATTTTTTAAAATTATTTTTTCAAAGGCGTGGATTTTTTAAAATTATTTTTCCAAAGGCTGGATTTATTTTAAAATTATTTTTTCAAAGGCGTGGATTTTTTAAAATTATTATTTCAAAGGCGTGGATTTTTTAAAAAAAATCTTTTCAAGGCGTGGATTTTTTAAAAATATTTTTTTAAGGCGTGGATTTTTTAAAAATATTTTTTAAAGGCGTGGATTTTTTAAAATTATTTTTTCAAAGGCGTGGATTTTTTAAAATTATTTTTTCAAAGGCGTGGATTTTTTTAAAAATATTTTTCAAGGACTATCCAAAGCGTGGATTTTTTAAAATTATTTTTTCAAAGGCGTGGATTTTTTAAAATTATTTTTTCAAAGGCGTGGATTTTTTAAAATTATTTTTTCAAAGGCGTGGTTTTTTTAAATTATTTTTTCAAAGGCGTGGATTTTTTAAAATTATTTTTTCAAAGGCGTGGATTTTTTAAAATTATTTTTTCAAAGGCGTGGATTTTTTAAAATTATTTTTTCAAAGGCGTGGATTTTTTAAAATTATTTTTTCAAAGGCGTGGTTTTTTTAAATTATTTTTTCAAAGGCGTGGATTTTTTAGAATTATTTTTTCAAAGGCGTGGATTTTTTAAAATTATTTTTTCAAAGGCGTGAATTTCTTTAAAATATTTTTCCAAAGACGTGGTTTTTTTAAATATTTTTTCAAAGGCGGGGATTTTTCAAAAGTGATTTTTCAGAGGCATGGACTTTTTAAAAGTGATTTTTCAGAGGCATGGACTTTTTAAAATTATTTTTTCAAAGGCGTGTTTTTTTTTTAAATTATTTTTTCAAAGGCGTGGATTTTTAAAATTATTTTTTCAAAGGCGTGGATTTTTTAAAATTATTTTTCCAAAGGCTGGATTTTTTTTTTAAATATTTTTCCAAAGGCTGGATTTTTTAAAATTATTTTTTCAAAGGCGTGGATTTTTTAAAAATATTTTTTCAAAGGCGTGGAAATTTCAAAATTATTTTTCAAAAGCGTGAAATTTTTAAAATTGTTTTTCAAAGGCGTGGAATTTTTAAAATTATTTTTCAAAGGCGTGGATTTTTTAAAATTATTTTTTCAAAGGCGTGGATTTTTTAAAATTATTTTTTCAAAGGCGTGGATTTTTTAAAATTATTTTTTCACAGGCGTGGATTTTTTAAAATTATTTTTTCAAAGCGTGGATTTTTTAAAATTATTTTTTCAAAGGCGTGGATTGTTTAAAATTATTTTTTCAAAGGCGTGGATTGTTTAAAATTATTTTTTCAAGGCGTGGTTTATTTTAAAATTATTTTTTCAAAGGCGTGGATTTTTTAAAATTATTTTTTCAAAGGCGTGGATTTTTTAAAATTATTTTTTCAAAGGCGTGGATTTTTTAAAATTATTTTTTCAAAGGCGTGGATTGTTTAAAATTATTTTTTCAAGGCGTGGTTTATTTTAAAATTATTTTTTCAAAGGCGTGGATTTTTTGAAATTATTTTTTCAAAGGCGTGGATTTTTTGAAATTATTTTTTCAAAGGCGTGGATTTTTTAAAGTTATTTTTTCAAAGGCGTGGATTTTTTAAAATTATTTTTTCAAGGCGTGGATTTTTTAAAATTATTTTTTCAAGGCGTGAATTTCTTTAAAATATTTTTCCAAAGACGTGGATTTTTTAAAATTATTTTTTCAAGGCGTGGATTTTTTAAAATTATTTTTTCAAGGCGTGAATTTCTTTAAAATATTTTTCCAAAGACGTGGTTTTTTTAAATATTTTTTCAAAGGCGGGGATTTTTCAAAAGTGATTTTTCAGAGGCATGGACTTTTTAAAAGTGATTTTTCAGAGGCATGGACTTTTTAAAATTATTTTTTCAAAGGCGTGTTTTTTTTAAAATTATTTTTTCAAAGGCGTGGATTTTTAAAATTATTTTTTCAAAGGCGTGGATTTTTTAAAATTATTTTTCCAAAGGCTGGATTTTTTTTTAAATATTTTTCCAAAGGCTGGATTTTTTAAAATTATTTTTTCAAAGGCGTGGATTTTTTAAAAATATTTTTTCAAAGGCGTGGAAATTTCAAAATTATTTTTCAAAAGCGTGAAATTTTTAAAATTGTTTTTCAAAGGCGTGGAATTTTTAAAATTATTTTTCAAAGGCGTGGATTTTTTAAAATTATTTTTTCAAAGGCGTGGATTTTTTAAAATTATTTTTTCAAAGGCGTGGATTTTTTAAAATTATTTTTTCAAAGGCGTGGATTTTTTAAAATTATTTTTTCAAAGGCGTGGATTTTTTAAAATTATTTTTTCAAAGGCGTGGATTTTTTAAAATTATTTTTTCAAAGGCGTGGATTGTTTAAAATTATTTTTTCAAGGCGTGGTTTATTTTAAAATTATTTTTTCAAAGGCGTGGATTTTTTGAAATTATTTTTTCAAAGGCGTGGATTTTTTGAAATTATTTTTTCAAAGGCGTGGATTTTTTAAAGTTATTTTTTCAAAGGCGTGGATTTTTTAAAATTATTTTTTCAAAGGCGTGGATTTTTTAAAATTATTTTTTCAAAGGCGTGGATTTTTTAAAATTATTTTTTCAAAGGCGTGGATTTTTTAAAATTATTTTTTCAAAGGCGTGGATTGTTTAAAATTATTTTTTCAAGGCGTGGTTTATTTTAAAATTATTTTTTCAAAGGCGTGGATTTTTTGAAATTATTTTTTCAAAGGCGTGGATTTTTTGAAATTATTTTTTCAAAGGCGTGGATTTTTTAAAGTTATTTTTTCAAAGGCGTGGATTTTTTAAAATTATTTTTTCAAGGCGTGGATTTTTTAAAATTATTTTTTCAAGGCGTGGTTTATTTTAAAAAGATTTTTTCAAGGCGTGGTTTATTTTAAAAAGATTTTTTCAAGGCGTGGTTTATTTTAAAAAGATTTTTTCAAGGCGTGGATTTTTTAAAATTATTTTTTCAAGGCGTGGTTTATTTTAAAAAGATTTTTTCAAGGCGTGGTTTATTTTGAAAAGATTTTTTCAAGGCGTGGATTTTTTAAAATTATTTTTACAAAGGCGTGGATTTTTTAAAATTATTTTTTCAAAGGCGTGGATTTTTTAAAATTGTTTTTTCAAAGGCGTGGATTTTTTAAAATTGTTTTTTCAAAGGCGTGGATTTTTTAAAATTATTTTTTCAAAGGCGTGGATTTTTTAAAATTATTTTTTCAAAGGCGTGGATTTTTTAAAATTATTTTTTCAAAGGCGTGGTTTTTTTAAATTATTTTTTCAAAGGCGTGGATTTTTTAGAATTATTTTTTCAAAGGCGTGGATTTTTTAAAATTATTTTTTCAAAGGCGTGAATTTCTTTAAAATATTTTTCCAAAGACGTGGTTTTTTTAAATATTTTTTCAAAGGCGGGGATTTTTCAAAAGTGATTTTTCAGAGGCATGGACTTTTTAAAAGTGATTTTTCAGAGGCATGGACTTTTTAAAATTATTTTTTCAAAGGCGTGTTTTTTTTTAAATTATTTTTTCAAAGGCGTGGATTTTTAAAATTATTTTTTCAAAGGCGTGGATTTTTTAAAATTATTTTTCCAAAGGCTGGATTTTTTTTTAAATATTTTTCCAAAGGCTGGATTTTTTAAAATTATTTTTTCAAAGGCGTGGATTTTTTAAAAATATTTTTTCAAAGGCGTGGAAATTTCAAAATTATTTTTCAAAAGCGTGAAATTTTTAAAATTGTTTTTCAAAGGCGTGGAATTTTTAAAATTATTTTTCAAAGGCGTGGATTTTTTAAAATTATTTTTTCAAAGGCGTGGATTTTTTAAAATTATTTTTTCAAAGGCGTGGATTTTTTAAAATTATTTTTTCAAAGGCGTGGATTTTTTAAAATTATTTTTTCAAAGGCGTGGATTTTTTAAAATTATTTTTTCAAAGGCGTGGATTTTTTAAAATTATTTTTTCAAAGGCGTGGATTGTTTAAAATTATTTTTTCAAGGCGTGGTTTATTTTAAAATTATTTTTTCAAAGGCGTGGATTTTTTGAAATTATTTTTTCAAAGGCGTGGATTTTTTGAAATTATTTTTTCAAAGGCGTGGATTTTTTAAAGTTATTTTTTCAAAGGCGTGGATTTTTTAAAATTATTTTTTCAAAGGCGTGGATTTTTTAAAATTATTTTTTCAAAGGCGTGGATTTTTTAAAATTATTTTTTCAAAGGCGTGGATTTTTTAAAATTATTTTTTCAAAGGCGTGGATTGTTTAAAATTATTTTTTCAAGGCGTGGTTTATTTTAAAATTATTTTTTCAAAGGCGTGGATTTTTTGAAATTATTTTTTCAAAGGCGTGGATTTTTTGAAATTATTTTTTCAAAGGCGTGGATTTTTTGAAATTATTTTTTCAAAGGCGTGGATTTTTTGAAATTATTTTTTCAAAGGCGTGGATTTTTTAAAGTTATTTTTTCAAAGGCGTGGATTTTTTAAAATTATTTTTTCAAGGCGTGGATTTTTTAAAATTATTTTTTCAAGGCGTGGTTTATTTTAAAAAGATTTTTTCAAGGCGTGGTTTATTTTAAAAAGATTTTTTCAAGGCGTGGATTTTTTAAAATTATTTTTTCAAGGCGTGGTTTATTTTAAAAAGATTTTTTCAAGGCGTGGTTTATTTTGAAAAGATTTTTTCAAGGCGTGGATTTTTTAAAATTATTTTTACAAAGGCGTGGATTTTTTAAAATTATTTTTTCAAAGGCGTGGATTTTTTAAAATTGTTTTTTCAAAGGCGTGGATTTTTTAAAATTGTTTTTTCAAAGGCGTGGATTTTTTAAAATTATTTTTTCAAGGGCGTTTTTTTTTAAATAATTAATTTTTTATTTGTTTTTAATTGTTTTTGTTTTAAATTTCATAATCATATGTTTTCATATACAATTTGTGCAAAAACTCACCTCACTTACCGGCCGGCCACTGCATTGCCTGCCTCGCCTTCCACACAGTGTTGATGATGATGTTGTCCAATAAGAATGACGACGGGAAATTAAAAAACCGGCGGATATTGAAAATTTGACAACAGCGGAACATATTCACTCTTATAATTGGCTAACACAAAAATGCTTAGCATATTATTGACATTAAAAGGATTTTTATTATTTTTTATTTTATTTTTGGAATTATTTAAATATATATTTTTTAATTTTATTCCAGGAATTTTTTTCACTTTTTATATTTAGGATATTTTAAATTTCATTATTTTTTCGATTTTATTCTGAAAAATTTTAACTTATTTACTTTTATTTCATTTTTTAAAAAATATTTCACTTGATTATTTTCTTCTAAGCAATTTCACTTATTTTTTATTTTATTTTTGAGTTTTTTTTTAATTTGTTTTTTTTTATTCTAAGATTTTTTTTTATTTTTTCACTTTTTATATTTAGGATTTTTTTAATTTAATTTTTTTTATTTTATTCTGAAAATTGTAACTTATTTATTTTTTTTTTCATTTTTTATTAAATATTTCATTTGATTTTTTTTCTTCTCAACAATTTTACATACAATCGATCAAAAGAAGCAACAAAGAACAAGAACGATCAAGCGATTGATTCACTCTCTCTCTCTCTCTCTCTCACTCATCAAGGAATTCAGGCAACACAAATTTGCATTCTCATTGATGGCCACTGAAGAAACACTTTTTTCCATTAAATTATTAACGAAAACACTATTATTTCACAATTATTACATTAACTGGCATTCAAATTATTATAATTCACATTCTTTCAATAATTTTTTAACAAAATACTAATTAAATATATATTTTTTCACTAAAGAGGGCTCCATGAGCCACCGCCTGCCGTTAAAATAAATGACAACACCATTTCTCTTGCTCTCTCCTTCTCTTATTAGAACACAACCGAACATGATATTCACAAGCAAAGGGACAACATGAATTGACAGCATAAACGGCGGCAAAAGAACACAACTTTTTGATAACAATTTAAACCGGGAAAACGCATTTATTTCATAAATATTTTATTAATTACTATTTAGATTATAATAAATTACACTTTTTTCGATTATTTATAACAAGAATATTCCTTTAAATCACATAAATTCACCACGAAACATTACAATGAACCGAACGCGCCGCTAACACAAATGACAACTGAAGGAAAATGCAAATTGGGAGCAAAAGAGTGATGCCAATGCTCTGAACAGAAAAAATGACAACAAAAGCGCTTAAAATTGTCAATTGGGAAGAAAAAACAAAACAGCAATGGGGGACTCGTTCCTTCGCTCTCGCTCTCTCACTCATAACATTGAATTTCTCTTATTGGAATATCACCCCACTCATGAATTTGCAAGAGATTGAGGCGATAGAAGATTGTATCCGTTTTCTAATCATTTGCACTGGTAAAAACAATTTTATTTCATTAATATTTTATTAATTATTATTTAGATTATTAGAATTCACAATTTTCACGATTATTTTTAACGAATTAATGCTTTAAATTGAAGAAAATTCACGACTAAACATTGCAATGAACCGAACGCGCCGCTAACACAAATGACAACTGAAGGAAGCAACAAGTGGGAGAAACAGTGTTGCCAATACACCAATTATGAAAAGCACTACAAAAACAAAGTAAAATAAAGTTATTTACACTACGTTTACAAGCGACAGGAGATTTGGTACATATTATAAATTAATTGTCTAAGAAATTAAAAAAATGTTGTTGTGACTTTTTAGATATAGATGTCTAGAATTTGGAATATAATTTTTAATTTTTTACTAAAATATTAGTGTTTATGTCGTGGATTTTTTAAATAATTTTTTCTCGACAACTACATGAGGAGTGGAAATAATTTTTTTCGGGGTCCGTATGAGGTCATATGTGGCGTGGATTTTTAAAATCATTTTTTCGGACGTCTATATGAAGCGTGGACTTTTATACCCTTCACCACTCTGTTGTACAGGGTATAATGTCTTTGTGCATATGTCGGTAACAGGCAAAAGGAAACGCGATAGACCCATGGTTCCTTTTGAGAATATGCATATAATCACTTTTAAGTCCAAAGTCTCTATGTATACTTCGATTTGCACGAAATTTGGCATAGCGTCCTGAATTAAGTCTAGAAAGATGTGTGCAAAGTTTCATGAAAATTAATTCAGATTTACATATAGCTCTCAAATATACTTTCGCCCGATTTTATGTAAATATTCCACTAAAATCCCTATATATCTTTCGATTTGCACGAAATTTGACATAGCATACTGAATTTCGTCTATAATAATGTGTGCTAAGTTTCATGAAAATCGGTTCAGATTTAGATAAAGCTCCCATATATATTTTCGCCCAATTTTGGGTAAATGGTGCACCAAAGTCCCTGGAAATCTTTTTATTTGGCATAGTGTACTAAATTAAGTCTAGAATGATGTGTGCCAAGTTTCGTCAAAATCGGTTCAGATTTAGATATAGTTCTCATATATATATATATTCATCCGATTTTAGGTAATTGGTGCGCCAAAGTCTCTGAAAATCATTCGATTTGCACGAAATTTGTCATAGCATACTGAATTAAGTCTAGAATGACGTGTGCTAAGTTTCGTGAAAATCGGTTCAGATTTAGATATAGCTTTACTATATTCAACCGATTTTAGGTAATTGGTGCACCAAAGTCTCTGAAAATCATTCTATTTACACGAAATTTGGCATAGCGTCCTGTATTAAGTCTAGAAATATGTGTGTTAAATTTCGTGAAAATCGTTTCAGATTTAGATATAGCTCCCATAATATTTTCGTCCCATTTTATGTAAATGGTGCACCAAAGTCCCTATATATCCTTCGATTTGCAAGACATTTGACATATCGTACTCCCATATATATTTTCGGTTTAGATTTCGATATTTTGTTTTAAATTTATTTACATAATTTTGTGCCATTGTAAGAAGCAACTCTATATCAGTATATGTTGCAGAATGACATGTTTAATTTCATGTTAATGGTCCTTAAAATGCGACGTCTGTTAGGATTCCATCTGTTGAGAATACCCAAAGTGGTGAAGGGTATCATATAGTCGGCCCCTTCCGACTTTGCTGTTTTCCTTACTGGTTTAAATAAAATAATGTAATGTCCGAAGTCTACATGAGGCATGGATTTTTTAAATAATTTTTTCCGAAGTCTACATAAGACGTGAATTTTTTAAATAATTTTTTGACAGTTACTTATTTCGAATTATTTATTTCCTAATACCAACTGTTCTGTCGCATTTAAACGTAGTGTAAAGAATTTTATTTTACTTTATTTTTGTAGTGATTCTATAATTTGCGTATTGACAACACTGTTCCTCTCATTTGTTGCTTCCTTCAGTTGTCATTTGTGTTACCGGCGCGTTCGGTTCATTGCAATGTTTCGTCGTGAATTTTCTTAAATTTAAAGCATTAATTCCTTAAAAATAATCGAGAAAAGTCTGAATACTAATAATTTCAAAACTAATTAATAAAATATTAATGAAATAAATGTGTTATTTCCAGTGCAAATGATTAGAAAACGGATATAATCTTCTACCGCCCCAATCTCTTGCAAATTCACGAGTGGCGTGATATTCCAATAAGAGAAATACAATGTTATGAGTGTGAGAGCGAGAGCGAAGGAACGAGTCTCCCATTGTTTATTGTCATTTTCCTGTTCAGTGCATTGGCATCACTCTTTTGCTCTTAGTTGTATCTTCCTTCAGTTGTCATTTGTGATAGCGGCGCGTTCGGTTCATTGTAATGTTTCGTCGTGAATTTATGTGTTATAAATGTTATAAATAATTGAAAATAGTGTAATTTATTATCATCTAAATAGTAATTAATAAAATATTTATGAAATAATAGTGTTTTCCCGGTTTAAATTGTTATCAAAAAGTTGTGTTATTTGCCCGTGTAGTGTGTTTGTCAATTCATGTTGTCCCTTTGCTTGTGAGTATCATGTTCGGTTGTGTTCTAATAAGAGAGAGAGCAAGAGAAGTAGAGTTGTCATTTGCTTTAACGGCAGGCAGTGGCTCATGGGGCCCTCTTTAGTGAAAATATATAAATTTAATAAATTTTTGCGATAAAAAAATGTTGAAATTGTGTAAATCATAAAAATGTCAATGCCAATTAATGTAATTATTATTAAATAATAGTGTTTTCGTTAATAATTTAATGGAAAAAATGTTTCTTCAGGGGCCATCAATGAGAATGCAAATTTGTGTTGCCAAAATTCCTAGATGAGAGAGAGAGAGAATGAATCAATCACTTGCTCGTTCTTGTTCTTCGTTGCTTCTTTTGATCAATTGAATGTAAAATTGTTGAGAAGAAAAAAAATCAAGTGAAATATTTATTAAAAAATGAAAAAAAAAATAAATAAGTTATAATTTTCAGAATAAAATCAAAAAATAATGAAATTAAAAAATCTTAAATATAAAAAGTGAAAAAAGTAAAAAAAAAATCAGAATAAAATAAAAATAAATTTAAAAAAATCCCAAAAATAAAATAACAAATAAGTGAAATTGCTTAGAAGAAAATAATCAAGTGAAATATTTATTAAAAAATGAAATAAAAGTAAATAAGTTCAAATTTTTCAGAATAAAATCGAAAGAATAATGATTTTAAAAATATCCTAAATATAGAAAGCAAAAAAAAATCTCAAGATAAAATTAAAAAAAAATGTTTAAAAAATCCCAAAAATAAAATAATAAAAATCATTTTTATTCGTTTAATGTCAGTAAAGTCCTTTGCATTTTTGTGTTACGCAATTATATGAGTGAATATGTTAGGTTAGTGTCAAATTGTCAAAATCCGCTGTTTTTAATTTCCCGTCGTCATTCTTATTGGACAACATCGTCATCAACACTGTGTGGAAGGTGAGACAGGCAAAGCAGTGGCCGGCCGGTAAGTGAGGTGAGTTTTTGAACAAATTGTATATGAATGCATATGAATATGAAATTTAAAACAAAAACAATTAAAAATAATAAATATTTGTTTCGAAAGAAAATATACAAAAAATTATATTTTTTATAATAAAAAAAAATTATTTTTATAATAAATAAAAAATAATTTTAAAAAATCCACGCATTTGGAAAAATAATTTTAAAAAATCCACGCATTTGAAAAAATAATTTAAAAAAAATTCACGCCTTTGAAAAAAAAATTTAAAAAATCCACGCCTTTGAAAAAATAATTTTAAAAAATCCACGCCCTTGAAAAAATAATTTTAAAAAATCCTCGCCTTTGAAAAAAATATTTTTAAAAATCCACGCCTTTGAAAAAATAATTTAAAAAATTAACGCCTTGAAAAAATAATTTCAAAAACCACGCCTTTGAAAAAATAATTTAAAAAATTAACGCCTTGAAAAAATAATTTCAAAAACCACGCCTTTTGAAAATATGTTTTTAAAAAACCCACGCCTTTGAAAATATATTTTTAAAAAACCCACGCCTTTGAAAATATGTTTTTAAAAAATCCACGCCTTTGAAATAATAATTTTAAAAAATCCACGTTTTTGAAAAAATAATTTTAAAAAATCCACGCCTTTTGAAAAAATAATTTTAAAAAATCCACGCCTAGGGTTATTGTCTTTGAAAAATGATTTTTATAAAATTAACGCCTAGGGTTATGGGCCTTGAAAAAATATTTTTAAAAAATCTATGCCTTGGGTTATGGACCCTTGAACAAAATATTTTTAAAAAATTCACGCCTTATTTTAGTAACACATTTTTTGATTTTTTTAATTAAATAGAACATTTATTTAATAATTTTGAGTATTTTGTTGTTCTTTTTAAGTTGTCTCCATTTTAAATGACATACACTTTAACGATATTTTTTATTATATATACTTAACTAAATAAGTATTTTAACACACATATTTAACAATCTTAAAAACTAACAAAAAATTAAAAAAATTATATAAAAAAACATGAAGCACATTTAAATTCCCTAAATATGTTGCACAGTTCTGGTCCCATTTCGTTATAAACTTATTAAGTAATGGTTGGTTGCAGGTCACGATAATACTGTCCCGATCTTTGTTCCCCTCTTTATTTCTTCAACATTTCATCGGCAGCGGCACAGACTTCATTCCACGAGTAAACCATATCTTCCGATTTGGTGAAACGCGAACACAAAGCCATACGAATGAAATATACATCACGAATCTTCGATGGGACCATATGGATATTGCCACGACCATTAATCAATTTCAGGAGATTTTCGCTTAACTCATTGGGTCCCTTAAGGCGGAAGCATACCAAACCCATGTTGACATCACCGACAATTTCAAAACGATCATCGGCCCGGCAGAGGGCAGCAAATTCTTGGGCGAATTTACAGTGGCGTCTAATGTGGGCCTGGAGATTTTCAACACCATACAGACGCAAGACAAACCATAGCTTCAAAGCACGGAAACGACGACCCAAGGGGATTTGCCAATGGCGGTAATCGGGTGCGGAACCTTGCATATCGTGACGCAAATACAAGGGGTCCACATTGAAGGCATCCACCAACCAGGTGGGATCTTTCAGCCACATGGCACTGCAATCGAAGTTGACCAACAACCATTTGTGGGGATTGAAATTGAAGGAGTCCGCGGTCTCAATGCCCTTCATCAAATGGCGATATTCAGGGCAGATGAAGGCCGATCCAGCATAGGCAGCATCAACATGGATCCATACATTGTATTTGTTGCCCACGGCGCCGCATTCATCCAAGCGATCAAAGGCACAGCTGTTGGTGGTGCCCAGGGTGACGACGGCCTATAAAACCATAAAACAAAAAATCAGTAAAAATTCTATTCGAAAAATATATCCTCCAAACTTACATAGAAAGGTATCAAACCGGCTTCCAAATCTTTTTTAATGGCAGCCTCCAAGGCCTCACCACGCATACTGTTCTTTTCATCCGAGGGTACAGAATGCATTTTAACACCACCCAATAGGCCTGCCCGCTCCACCGAGGAATGAGCCTGCGATGAGTTATAGCCCACCAATTTGGAGACAATAATATCATCAGTCCAATCGGGATGTTCCTTCTTAACCTCCTGAATCTTCTTAGCCTTGGCACCCAACAAACCAACCAATGTGGCCTCACTGGCTGTACCCTGGATAACACCGCCACCCTTGCCGCCGGAACAGGCCAAAAATTCCTTGGGCAAACCAATCATTTTGCCCAACCAATCCATCATGACCACCTCCAATTCGGTACAGGCGGGACTGGCAATCTGTAGGGAAATAAAAAATTATTATTTGGAAAGCAAAAGAAAATAATGGCTTTTTGGACCTACCCATGAGAAACCAATACAGGCAATGGCACCACTCAACATATCAGCCACAATGGCTGGATATGAATTGGCGGTGGGGAAATAGGCATGGAATTTGGGACTATGCCAATGTGTAACACCGGGCATAATAACCCTTTCAATGTCACTCATAACATCCTGCCAGGAGTCGGGTTTCTCGGGAGCGGAATCGGGAATCAAGGGACGCAAGTAGCCAGGCTTTACATCGGCCAGGACGCGGCTGGAAATAAAAGAATAAGAAAAAATAGTTAAAAATATTTTTAAAAACAATATTAAAAAAATATTTTTAAAAATCCACACCATGTGTAGGTCCATTAAAAATATTTTTAAAATCCCGCGCCTTTTGTTGACCCTTGTAGTGTATAAAAAATATTTTTAAAAAATATTTTTAAAAAATATTGTCTTAAAAAAATATTTTAAATTATCCCGCTTGTCGATAATACTGGAAAAACAAAATTTTTTGTCTCGACTTAAGCTTTGAAGGATTTCCCATGATTTCATTTTAATTTTCTAAAGCCAAAATGTTATATTCAAGTTATTACCAAGGTAATAAATCGCTTCAAGTAAATAACCTACCCTCCTCCCCTCCCTCTATTACTTCCTTTAACCTTCATTAATGAACTCCGGAACGAAATGCCAAAAATATACCTATAGAACAAAAAATAACTAAACCTTGATGCAGATTATAAGAACACACTTCGCATTTCCATGTTCGAACAATCACATTTCATAGATACAACAATAACAGCACACAAAGTTTCTAGTATTTAATTTTATTTCAATTGAAGCAAGACACAAAAAAAGAAACGTTTCTAAATGAAACCTTGACACATAGATATTTTTTGTTTGTTATGTTTATTAACTAGTGAAACGTGGTAGACAAGTAATTGTACATTAAGATACACAAAATGTAGCTACAATAATATCAAAAAAATGAAATAAAAATGATAAATGTCTGGTGAAACTGTAATGGAGAGAATTGCACAGATAACCCACTAGGGCAGGGAACTAATTGTGAAATGAATTTATGATAATTAAAAAATTGTAATAAGTTGAATTTTAGACTATAAATCTTTGGAAATCATTTGCGGTATACATTCCCAATAAATTGTACTAGTGAAGGAACTAACATTGCAGCTAAATCACTAGTGCATGGAACTAGTTATGTGATAATATTAATTAAAAAGTTATCAGTATGGATAAAAAAGCTAAAGAATTTTTGAAAAAGCAAAAGAAACTAGTCTCTAGTTTTTGATATCAGAAAGTAACCTCAATGATAATTAGGAAGGTAAAAATATCTCCTAGTTAGGAACTAGTCTCCAGCTTTGAGATCAGAAACTAACTTTCTAAATTTTTTCTCAATTCTCTTTCATCTTAAATGTTGGAAGTCGAGGACCACGTACCTAATCAGATAAACAAATAATAACTTAGTAACAGTTTAATTATTAAATAACTAGTTCCTATCTCCAACGGAATCTTTACACTATAATAATGTCTAGGTTGAAGTGTAACAAAAATCGTGTATTTTTCGAAATAAATTAACTACCTATTTCAATATCAATCACTAGATTCCATGGGCCTTTTTAATTAACCTTAACTAAGTTGAGTAAGAGAAACTTAATTGAAAGAGCAAAATTCATATTTTGGAACTAGGAATTAGTTTCTAGTTCAGTGATATTAGGCCAATTTTTTTTAATTTATTTGTATTTCCCCTTCAACTTCGAGAAGGACCTCAATATTCTAAAATTTCAACTAAATTTCAAATGTATATCTAAGTAACACAACAACTAGTTCCTCACTCCACTGGGAACATATATTGTCAACCATTAGGACCCCTATTCAATTATATTATTCATAATAATGTCTAGGTCGGAATGTTAGAAAATCGTGTATTTTGCGGAATAAATTAACTACATTGTTTCAATATTAATCACGAATTTCGAATGGCCTTGTTAATTAGCCGTTGGTGGGAAGAAAAAAACATTGGGGGTATAAAAATAGTATGTTGGAATTGGGAAATAGTCTTTAGGTGTTGGAAGAGTTCAATATTTTGTTTTCAGTATTTCTTCTTCAACTTCAGGGAGGATCAAAAAATAATATTTTAGTTCACACATTAGAACCCTAATTCAATTATTTTATTGATAATAATGTATAGGTCAATGTATCGTGTATTTTGTGGAAAAAATTAACTATTTTGTCTCAACCTAACCCTCTTTTCAACCTAATCTAACCTTGTCACAATATCAATCACAAATTTCAATATACATTTTGTTATTTAGCCGTAACAAAGAATTTAGGGAAAACAATTGAAATTATTTGATTTAGGAAAACAATTGAACTAGTTCAAAGGAACTCCGCAAAATGAACAATCGGTACTATTCTACAAAAGAAACATTCGTCCCTTTACTATAGTTCCTTGTCCTCCACTTTATTCTTTTTGCACTCGTTCACCTAGTTGCTTTTGATCCAAACGTTCATCTAGATCATTCCGTTCATTGACGCGAATTAACTGAAATGAACCAATGAACGGTTGAAGTAAAGAGGAATTATGGAATTAAATGCATGGACTAGTTCCTTTGCCGCTTTCAAGTACTGCTTCAAGAACTAGAAAGTACAAAATTCATATTTTGGAATTTGGAACTTGCCTAGTTCTTACAGAGCTTATGTGCTATTAGATCAAAAATTTCCCAAGAAATTAAGCTGCCATTTTTTTCTTTAATTTCTCGGTGTTGTTCTCCCTGCTTCGATGATGGTCTAAACATAATATTTTAAACTTTAAACTTACCCTATTCATTAGGACCCCTATTCAAATATTTTTATTCATAATAATATCTAAGTCACAAAGTCATGAATTTTGCGGAACAAATTAACTACTCTGTTTCAATATCAATCACGAATTTCAATAACAACTTTCAATTAACTCCTAATAACCAGTTTTGACGGAGAAACAATGAAAATATTAAAATATTTGTTTAATTTGGAACTAGTCCCTAGTTCATGTATAAGTTCAATTATCAATATCTAGTCAATATTTTCTGTCGGCATTTCTTATTATCTTCTTTAATTTCGAGGATGGTCCTAAATATTATTTCAAATTGATATTCAGTTTGTAAAATCAATATTCTAGTAACATTACAAATATTTCAACACTAGTTCCTTTCTCCACTGGGAAACACATTAGGACCTCTATTTATTTATGTTATTTTGTAGAATAAACTAATTATTTTGCAGAATAAATAAACTACTTTATTTCAATATCAATCGCGAATTTCAATAATCATTTTCAATTAGCCATTAATAACTTGTTTTGATAGAGAAAACACTATAAGTATTAACATGACATTTCGGAATTTGGAACTAGTCTACTAGTTCATGTAGAAGTTCAATGATACTGGATCAAATTTTTTTAATTTTCTGTTTTCTTGTCTTTTACCTTCAAAGATGGTATATACAAATTAATATTTTAAATTTGATACTAGTTCCCAAAATCAATATTAGTATTTTAAATTTGTATTTTAAAATTTGCAACAATGTTAAAAATAAATTTCTTAGTAACCTGACAATTATTTCACAACTAGTTCCTCTCTCCACTGGGAATACACTGTAACACATTTTAGGCCCCTATTCATTTATTTAAATTCATAATAATGTCTAGGTCAAAAAATCGTGTATATATTTTTGTTTGAATAACTTAACAACATTGTTTCAAGATCAATTGCAAAATTTCAATAATAAACCTTTTTTCAATAATTAGCCATAAATACGTTGTATGGGAGGAGGATAAATACAAATTTGAAAGTATAATTCATTGATCTTATGCTAATTAACTGAAACATTATTGAATTGCGCACACACACAAAAAGTTCTTTCAAATACTTTCATTTCCGTTTTTTAATTTTTTTCATCCAAAATTACCTTCATACATCGAACTTGTTTTGTGTGATTACATTCTCTTCAAATCGAATCGATTTAACTTGAATTGAGTCACCTGAATTATTGGAATATTTACCGAACACCTGTCTGAAACCGGAATTTGTAACAACTTTAACACTGACTTTGTTTTCAGAAACTGTTAATTCACATTTAAAGACCATTCTAAGCTGTGGCTTAATGTCGGAATTAAAACAAATAATAAATTAGAAATACTGAAAGCGCTGATGAAATATTTCAAGGGAAATAACATCATATTGGGAATATTGAATTACTAACATATGCGTCAAAGGTTTTAGAAATATGTGAGCAAAGGGATTCTAATAGAAACCCAAAAAAACTTCTTAGAAACGACTTTCTGTGATCGAAGATGCTGCTATAACTGCGCACAAGACCTTCTTATAAAATACCAATTTCTTCTAGAAGTCCTAAAGGTGATATATTCTCAAAGAAAGCTATTAAACTGTAGTCTTCAACCTAAAGGTCTTAAAATCGCCACAGATTTTCTTGTATAAGACCAAATGGTCTTCTTAATTTGTATTTTATTATAATTCATTTTGGAGATATTCTACTTACCGATCTCTGATGTTTTCCAAATATTCAGCAATATAATCGACCATTGATTTGGCAAATTCACGGAATTCTGGGGCCTCCATATCGATCTGACAAATTAAAAGAGAAAAATATATAGATAATAAAAATGATTATTTTGAATATGTATACCAAGAAAATAATTATTTTAAATCTGATAATCACATAATTTTAAAATTTGCTTCTAAACATTTCTGATCCGATCTAACGATGTCATGTCATTCCCTAGGCGGATCGATATTTTTCTCGGTTCGTTCCACAAATGGAACTAGGTCATTAATTTAATTCCATAGTTCATTTTAGTTCAGTTTATTGACCGAATTAACCGACACGTTCCAGTGAATAATTATATGTCAGTTAATTCGGTCAATAAATCCGAAAGATCTAGATGAACGATTTGAGCTGAAGAAACTAGGTGATCAGGAGCAAAATGGACGAAAACAGAGCCTGGTACAAATCGTTCCCTTTGCAGAATACTCCCTTTGAACTAGTTCAATGGCATACCATTCGCAACACATTGAAATATTCCCCGGAGATCCAATAAAATATATTTATTATTGATCGGAACTAGGTGAACGAGAGCAAAATTAGCGAAGAATAGGGCCTAGTAAAGATCGTTCATTTTGCAGAATAATTCCTTTCCAGAATAAGTCCCTTTGCAGAATAGTTCCTTTCAACTTGTACGTTCAGGGATGACCCAACTCTACTTCGATGGCATACCGTTTGCAACACGTCGAAATAATTCCCGAAGATCCCATAAAATATATTTATTATTGATCGGAACTAGGTGAACGGGAGTCAAATGAACAAAGAATAGGGTCTAAAACCAATCGTTCATTTTGAATAATAGTTATTTTGAACTGGTGCATTCTAGGATGACCCAACTCTACTTTTTTGTTTGAAAAACTGCGAAATATTCCCCGGAGATCCCATAAAATATATTTATTATTGATCGGAAGTAGGTGAACGAAAGCAAAATGAATGAAAAATTAAGCCTACCATCGTTCCTCTTGCAGAACATGTAGTTCTTTTGAACTGGTGCGTTCAGTGATGACCAAACCCTACTTCGATGACATACCGTTTGCAACACGTCGAAATATACCCTGGAGATAATATATTAATTATTGATCCGAACTAGGTGAATGGTAGCAAAATCAACTAAATGAACGAAGAATAGGGCTTAGTACCGATAGTTCCTTTTGCAGAATAATTCGTTCAGGAATGACCCAATTCTACTTTTTTGGTCATTTGAAAAACGCCGAAATATTCCCCGGAGATCCCATAAAATATATTTATTATTGATCGGAAGTAGGTGAATGGTAGCAAAATGAATTAAATGAACAAAGAATATGGTCTAGTATCGATCGTTCCTTTTGCAGAATAGGTCCTTTGAACAAGTTCGTACCGAATCTACCCAACTCTACTTTGTTGTCATTCCGTTTGCAACACGCCGAAATATACCCTGGAAATGGAATAAAATATATTTATTATTGATCCCAACTAGGTAAAAGGTACCAAAATTAATTAAATGAATAATGAATGGGGTCTAGTATCGATCGTTTGTCTTGCAGAATAGTTCCTTTGAACTTCGAATTTGAACTAAGTTTGGAAGAAATAATAAGATGGGCAAAGTTTGGATGAAAACAACATTTTTTGAAACAAATTTGTCCAAAGAAACATGGGGTCTAGGACCAATGTTTAGAACCATAATCGGTTTGTAGAAATGTCGGTATAGGTACACTTTTTGGTATGTTCCCTATATTTTTATTTCAAGTACCTGTCAGTATATGTATGGTCGGGAACGAAGGCGATACCCTCCAGGACATTGGTATTCCAATCAATAATATATATATCTTAAGGGATCTCCCTGGAATATTTCGACGTTTTGCAAGCGGAATAACAACAAAGTAGAGTAGGGTCGTTTTGGTAGGACCCTACTCTACTTTGTTGTTATTCCGCTTGCAAAACGTCGAAATATTCCAGGGAGATCCATTAAGATATATTTATTATTGATTGGAATAAAAGTCAATGTTAATATTGCCATGTCCGGCTGTCTCTTGAAATAGACGATAGTTCTAGCTCCTATCGTACCTTTTGCGGAATAGTTTCATTAAACTATTTCGTTGCGGTACAACGCAATTATACTTCATTGTCCCTTTGCAAAACGACGGAAAATTTCTTGGAGATTCCATGCCATGTCCGGTTTTCTCTTGAATTAGACGATAGATCTAGTTCCGATCATTCCTTTTGCAGAATAGTTCCTTTAAACAAGAGTGAAAAACAGTTTTGCTGACTATTTTTGATATAGATTCTTTTTTTCAATGTCTCTAATATAGAGTACACGGTCTAGAATCGGCAGTTTGATGATTTGGGCTCCCACACAAAAGGATGATCAGCTTCATGTTCGGTATTTTGAAGATTTATGTTTCAAATTCCTAGTGAATGAAAAATGTATTTCCAGAACATGTTCCATATGCATATCACATGTTTGAGGGTAAAAAAAGTACGGTCCGGCAGAACATAACGACGTTTTTAGTTAATAAGAATTCATTGACATTCGAAAATTTTCATATTCAGAATAGCTCTGCTTAGGTCTATAAAACGTAGATTTATATTGTTGAGGTGTGTGTAATTGTTGTTGTATGATTTTTTATTATTTTTATTTTATTTATTTATTAATTTTTTTTAAACCAACTCACCGAAACATTCGTATCCAATTTATCCTCATTAATTTTGAATTTCGATTCGTTATTAGTAGTTACAGAATCTTTCTTGTCAGACATGATGGTGTTTGGTTAGTTAGCACGTTTTCTGGTTTGTATGGATTTCGAATTCAAATTTTGGATTTAGGAAAAGAATTAAATTTGGAAATTTAAAACAAAATTAAATTATTAATAGGTAAATTTGGAATAAATTATTTAGGCCAAACATTGAACAAAACAAACAGAAAGCATGCTTAAACATTTAAGAAGTTCTCAGACAAAAAATTTAAATAAGAAATAAAAAATTAAACATTCAAGGCAAAATGAGACATCACATTTTTTGTTGTAAATAAAAAAACGAGTAGTTAAATTAATGTAAATTAACTTTAAAGATTTTTTTAATTTATTAATAGAATACTATTAACAAACAAAAAAACTTAGTATTGAAAAATTAAAACATGAATTAATGAATATTTTTAAATGGCAGAATAAACACAATTATAATAATTATACATTCGAAATATAGGTAGACTAGACAGAAAATCTTTAGACAATAATAACAATTAATATAAAAATAACACAAAAAATCATACCCAACACAATGTACATATCATCTCGACAAATTAACAATGGACAGACGAAAAAATGTAAATGTTCCTTATTAAATAATAGTTTATTTAAATCGTTAATTATTATAAGGGCCATGGAGGATAGCTAATTATGTTTAAGACAAAATCAAGCAAATGTTTTAGATTTAAGAAAAAAATTAAAACAACAGCTTTAGTTTTTTTTGTTTAATTGCATGCAATAACATCATACAAACAATTACAAAAACAACAAATATTTAAATCGACAAAACTGACGACCAGCTTATAATAAAAATAAACTCGCTCGCTGTTCTAGTTAGCCTTGATATGAAACTAAACAAAGAGAATCAAAAAGAGCGCAGCTTAATTTTAGTTTTTTATTTTTGTTAATTTTTTCTTAGAAACATTTTTAGCCAAGATTTACGAAATAAATACTATGGCCAGATGTGTGTTAACATGACCAGTACAGCAAGTACCTAGCGGTAGTCAAATATTGAAAATTCAATGCAATACCACCAGTTAAGCCAAGTCAATTCCAATCAATGGCAAATATTTACCATCGACAAACTGTGTTCATGAATTTCTTGGCAATAGCAATTTTTTACAAAAAAAAAAAAAAAAAAATGGTAACACTAGTGTTGGCGGGTTATTTGGGATACCATTTGTATTTTGTTTTTGCAAAATAGTCAGGCTTAATCCCAGTTTGTTGTTTTTATAAAAAAAAACTATTTATTTGTGGGGAATGTATGGCATTGTCCGCCGAGGGGTAAGGCAGGGAAGACTATAGTTTCGGATCTGGTCACTGATCCTCATCAGTTCCCTTAGTTTTTTGTTGGGTTATTCTCTCCAGAAGCTATTAATAGCTTCTTAACAAAAAACCTTTCAAACCCAAATGTCTCTTGTGACAATTCGAAGTTCTTACGTTACCAGTGATACGACCCCAATGAGAAGTTCGTTTCGTTGGCGCCTGACTTCTTGGTCATTTTTTTTATAAAATAGCCTATCTGCCAGCATTTAATATAAAGTTAACCAATGTCATACAATGGTTTACTCCCCTTTAGGGTTCGAAATGAAACCATGAATAATATTCAAACTCTATTGAAAAATATTTTCAAGCACCCCGAAATGGCAATTTAGGTCAATTCTATGGACTCTATAAAAATTTTAATATATTTTTCTTGTACTAATTTTTATTTAAAAAAACTGGGACTTTAAAAATATTATAGCATACCCCCATTTGTGGTAAATTTTTATGCTTATCGCCTACATTTTTATCTAATAAACCCACAGAAAAAAACAACCACAAAGTTTATATATTTATTTAATGAGAATTATTTGATTTTTTTTTAACACTCAAAAAAATATTGCAGATATCAAAAAATTAATTGAAAATCGAAACATAAAAAAATTAAAAATTTTAAAATTTTTTTATTTTGTGACTTTAAATTAAAAACACTTGTTTCAATTTTTTTAATTTTATTTTTTTATGCTTCAATTTTAAATTTAAACAAAATTATTCATATTTTTTCGAATTATGCATATTTTTTGTGTTGAAAAAAAAATTAAAATAATTCCCAAAAAATAAATTCAAGCATTTTTATACCCTACACAACTATGTTGTCAGGGTATTATAGCTTTGTGCAGCCCCAAATGTTTGTAACACCGCGAAATATTGGTCCTAGACCCACCTTTAAGTATACCGATCGTCATATCTCGACTAGCTGAGTCGATCTAGACATGTGTGTCCGTCCATCCGTCCGTCTGTCAATTATAATTTGTAAACACGATACAGGCCACAGTTATGGACCAATCTTCACGAAATTTTGCATGTAGGATGAGTTCTGGCCAATGAAGACCCCTATTGTTTTTGGAAAAGATCGGTTAATATTTAGGGGATGAAATGGACCAAATACTAAATTTTTGTCGGTTTTTCTGGTCGCTCCAGAGGCCGCAATTATGGCCCAAACACCGCGAATTTTTGCATGGAGAAGGGGATCGGGCCAGAGAATAAGCATGCATGTTTTGATAAAGATTGGTCAATATTTAGCGGGTCAAATGGACCCTGACTTTTGTGTGAAAAATGAGAAAATTTGTATTCTATGGCATATATTTACTCCTGGAGGATGTAGACCCCAGGAGTTGATAGCATATCCAAGAGGAGTGGTTGGGCTTTAAATTGATACCAAATATAGTGATGTATCTACTCAGATGTGGAAGTTACAGTCAAATATTTACAGGTGCTTATGTATTCAGATATTATTTAGTAACCCATTACCACATTAGAGGGAGAAATATCGCGCTGATGGCTTTGAAATTTTTCATGAAGTTCCAGTTATGGTCAAGAACAACGCCTACAATTTTCGGTGATGATCAGATTAAAATTTTGGGATGAAATGGACCGAAAACATAATTTTTTGTGTGTTTTCGAGTAGAGTATAATCCGAAAATCACAACACACCCATCGTGAAGGTAATCTGGACAAGTAATTAGAAGGACTGTACTGAATATTCGAAAAAAGTAAGGAAGAGGTGTTGTTAAACTTTAATCGGACAAGAGGGGGCAAATATCACGAAATATTACTCAGACTCGGAATAAACATCCTCAAAAAGTTAGAGTTCGTGGTAGTTGTGTAGGGTATCGTATGGTCGGCCCCGTCCGACTATACTGCTCCGCTCACTGGTTTTAGTTTGTTATATTTTTTTACCGTTAAAAAATTAAAAATATTTCTCAAAAAATTTAAAAAACGTAAAAATTATATTTTAAGATGTATAGAGTTAAAATAATATTTATCATAAAATTTTGACTTGAAAAAATATATTTAAAAAAAATCCCTCTTAAAAATGCACTTAAAACCAGTATGGACATTTCAAAATCGGACAGGGCCGACTATATGATACCCTTCACCACTTTGGGTACACACAAGATATGTTAACATCTACAATATCCTGTAGATAGAACAGACATAGAATCTATGGAGGACCATTACGATGTAATCGGGCGAAATTAAATGTGCTATCTAGATAGATATTTGAAGCAATTGAAAACCCCCATACACATACCATTCTGAAATCAATAAAAATTGCGTGTCAAACGGGCAGACTTGGATTCTATGGTGTACCATTTGTTTAAAATCGAGTAAAATTATGTATGGGAAATATAATGACATGGACCCATTGGAGCACCCTTTGCATAGAACATTTGTTTTTTGTCATCACTTTATATTCAATTTAATACCCTCTGCCAAATTTCGTGTAAATCGAACAAACATAGGCCCTTCGGTGCACCAATTGCATAAATCGAACAAAAATATATTTAAGACCTATATCAAAATCTGAACCAATTTCAACAAACCTTATCACACATCATTTTTCCTCAATTGCATTCGCTATGCAAAATTTTGCTCAATCGCACAAATATTGGGAGTATGCTATATCATTCACAAAAAATCGGACGAAACTGCATATAGGAGCTATGTCTAAATCTGAACCAATTTTAATAAAACTTTGCAGACATCAGGCTGCACTTAATTCAGTACACTGTGCAGAATTTTGTCTCAATTGGACAAATATTGGGAGATAGGAGCATCATTCACCAAAAAATCGGACGAAACTATATATGGGAGCTTTATCTAAATCTGAACTGATTTCAACAAAACTTGGCATACATCAGTCTGGACATAATTCAATACTCTGTGCAAAATGTTCTCCCAATCGGACAAATATTGGGAGTTTGGTGTATCATTCACCAAAAAATCGGACGAAACTATATATATGGGAGCTATATCTAAATCTGAACCCATTTTCTCCAATTTCAATAGGGGTCGTCCTTGGGCCAAATAAGTGAACTGTGCCAAATTCCATCCAAATCGAATCATAAATGCAACCTGTACTTTGTTCACAAAAATACATGGGCAGACAGGACGTCGGACGGACGGACATGCATAAATCGACTCAGAAAGTGATTCTATGCATATTCTCAAAAGGAACCATGTGTCTATTTCGTTTCCTTTTACCTGTTAGAAACATATGCTCAAAGACATGCTCAAAGACATAATACCCTGTACCACAGTGTGGTGAAGGTTAAAAAAATCCGCGATATAGTCCCTTCAAAGTTTTTTTTTTAGACAATATGACCTGTAGTATTTTTTTTTCATTCCAAAAAAATCTTGATATAATGTTGCAATTTGTTTCAAATGACTTCCTTCTCAGTAGGTCTTTAAAAATGTTTTTGAATCAATGACAAATATTCAAAAAATCACTAATTATTAACAATTTAAAAAAAAATCACAATGAAGGAAAATATATTTTTGTGAATTTATAAATATATTTGAAAAAAAGTCACGAAAAAATTCTCGATGTCATATCCTTTTAAAAATATATATTTTATTTAAAGTTCATGCTGTTGTGGACCTCGAAAAATATTTTAAAAAATCCGCTGTAATATTCTTTCATTAAAAAATCCTCCTTCAAAAAATTAAAAAAAAATCACTGTAATATTTTTTCATTAAAAAAATATTTCTTGAAATATATATTTTTTTTAAATAGTCATGAGTTTTGTTTCAAGAAAATTTTTTAAAAAAATCCTTGCTTCTTGGTTTTCTAGATTTGATATTTTTTCTCTCAAAATTATCACCCTTCGACACTTTAATATATTTTCAAAAAGTGACCCAATATTAATCTGCTGATTCTGAAAATAAATTCCCAATAAGTCTCAATTTTCGTAGTCACAGAAAAATATTTTTAAATGTTTTAATCAGTTTATCGAATAATAATTGAGTTCAGTATTCCTTCTAAATATTATATAATCTTATATGCCCCTCGAATCTGCGAACACACACATACACACAACAAAATAAATACTCAACAAACACAAGAAAAAAATCCTTTTCATGCAAAACTTTTTTTGTTTGCAAATTTAAAACTTAATTGAAATTAATTGCTTGCGAAAATTAACAGCCATTCAATACAACAATAAAAAAGACGACAACAACATTAACAAAAAAAACAAACGAAGACATGCGACAACAATTTTCACAAAATTTAATTGATTTTTCTAACTTTAATTTACCTTTTATGTATTCAGATTTTTTTTCGGCAAGGAACAAAGAAGCTGGGAATTGTTGACAATAACAACAATTTAATTATTTTATTTTTTTATTTATTTTCGATGTAAGAATAAGCACTTCTTTTGTTGCTGGTTTTTTTGTTACAAAATTTGCCTAATTTGCAAATTTATTTTTTTTTTTTTAATTTTAGACGTTTTTTATTTCTAAATTTGCACACAAGTCACTTATATTGGAGGAGTTTAAGGGAGTGTGTGAATGAGAGAAGAGAGTATTTTTAGCACTTCAAAACACTTGAATTTAAATTTTTGTTTTTTTTTTCAAAAAATTCTATTTAAAAATAGTTTTATTTTATTTTGCACTTGTTACACACTCAACGATAGAGAGAGTGAGAACTGTATAGAGAGACAGGTTAACGACGGCACACGACACACAGTGTTTAGCGACGGTTACAGTTACACAGAGTTACTGTTATTGACAGACGACGACGACGACGGCTTAACACAGCAACAATCAAAACTCGACTGAGTGCTTTCCGTTGGTTGGGGCAGCTTTTAAAGCAAAAAGTTTTTGCACGGAGGACCGGTTGAATGGTTGGTTTGCCGAGTTGGTTGATCGGGTGGTCGTTTGGTTGTCGGTGGGGTTTACAAAAGGGGGTTGTGTGTGCGTATCACACACACACTCAGCCACATATAGAATGGAGTGCTTGGTAAATTCTGTGTGTGTTTGCATTGTCTTGAGAATTTGTTTAGAGGGGCCCTTTTTGTGGCTAAGGCGTTTTTTGTGTTTTATTTACAAAATTTGTTTTTTTTTTGTTAAGATTTTGACATTTTAATTGAATTTTCGAAGTAGGCAAATTTTAAGAATTTTATAACATTTTGTATTAATAGAGACATATACACACACGTACTGAATTATGGAGGTCATTAAGTAAAAGTTTTGAAAAGGGAGATATTTAAAAAAAAAAAATATTAAAAAAAGACGGAACAATACCGTTGCCACTAGCGCAGTTGAATTATTTACTATACAAACTGTGCTGAATTACATATTCCATTATAAAAATTGTTTTTATGATCAAAGCATTGCTGAATTAAAGTTTTCATTCCAAAAACTTTGCTGAATTGAATTTTTGTAATTGAAAATCTTCGTTTATTGTGATTTTTTATTGTAATACTTTGCTCATTTCAATTCAATTTCATATCATCATACGTTTGCTGAATTCAGTTTTTCTTAAGAAAACTTTGCTGAATTTAATTATATATTAAATTTTTCATCGCAAAATCTTTGCTGAATTGAATTTATCTACTGAAAATCATCAGTAGGTGGTGATTTTCTTAAAGGAGAACGTTGCTGAATCAAGTTTTTCTATAGAAAACGATAGCAGAATTTAGTTTCCCTTAAGAAACCCTCGCTGAATTTATTGTTTTATTACAAAAATTGTGCTAAATTTAAATATTCGTTGCAAAAACTTTGCTGAGTTGAATTTTTCTGATGAAAATCGTCCATATACTGTGATCTGTTACAGAAAAACTTTGCTGAATTAAGTTTTCCTATAGAAAACCCTTGCTGAATTGAGTAGTTTCTATAGAAAACATTTGCTGAATTAACTTTATCGTAAGAAAACTTCTCAGAATTTAATTATAGATCAGAAAAACAGTTTTGAATTAAATGATTTCTTTGCTGAATTGCATTTTTCTTATCTATATCTATTAATCTTCGTTTATTGTTATTTTTATTGACCTACTTTGCTGAATTTAGCGTTTCTATAAAATACGTTTGCTGAATTCAGTTTTTTCTTAAGAAAACTTAAAAATTATTTTTTATTAGAAACAATTTGCTGAATTTGAAATTTTCATTGCAAAATCTTTGCTGAATTGACTTTTTCTAATGCAAATCTTCCTTATATGGTGATTTAATACAGAAACACTTTGCTGAATAAAGTTTTTCCTATAAAAATATTTCCTGAATTCAGTTTTTATTACAGTCAGCATCGCATAATTTAATTTTTCTTTACAAATACTTTGCTGAATTGATTTTTCTAATGAAAATCATATTTTTGTGGTAATATCCTAGAAAAAAATGTTGCTTACTTTACAAAAGCTTCGCTCAATTAAGTTTTTCTAATGAAAATCATCGTTATATTGTGATTTGCTATAGACAACGCTTGCTCAATAAGGTTTTCTACAGAAAATACGTTGCTGAATTGAGTATCTGATTAGAAAACTTCGCTAAATTCCATTTTTTATTACCAAATCTTTTCTAAACTCAAATTTTCATTACGAAAATTTTGCTGAATTGAATTTTTCAAATATAAATCATCATTATATATTCTACAGAAAAACCTTGCTGAATTAAGTTTCTCTATAGAAAACCCCTTGCTAAATTAATGTCTCTAAAGTATAAATTTTTTTAATTTATGTTTACTTAATAAAACTTCGCTGAATTACATTTTTCATTAGAAAACATAGCTGAATTGATTTCTTATAATGAAACTCGTCATTATTTGGTAATTTTGCTACAGAAAACGTTGCTGAATTGAGTTACCCTATAAAAAACGTTTGCTAAATTAAATTTCTCTTAAGAAAACTTGGCTGAATTGAATTTTTTATTACAAAAATTGTGCTAAATTAAATTGCTTTATTACAAAAACATAGCTGAATAGAATTTTTTCTTATGATAGCCATTGGTTTGATATCGAAAAACTTTGCCGAATTATGTGTTCTTTAGAAATGCCCTTGCTGAATTCAGTATTTCTTAAAAAAAATTCACTGAATTGAATTTTTCCCTACAAAAGTGTTCTAAAATAAAATTTTCATTGCAAAAACTTAGCTGAATTGAAATTTTCTAATGAACATCTTGGTTATATCTATAGAAGACGTTTGCTGAAATCAGTTTTTCTAACATAGAACTGCTGAATTAGGTTATTTTTAAGAAAACTTCGATGAGTTCAATTTTTCATTACAAAAAGTTTGCTGAATTACATTATTCATTACAAAAATTATTCTAAATTTAAATTTTACTTGCAGAAACTTTGCTGAATTATTATTTATAATGAAAAATCATTGATGTATGATGCTGAATCAAGTTTTCCGATAGAAAATGTTTGCTGAATTCAGGTTTTCTAACGTAGAACTTTCCTGAGCTAAGTTTATCTGAAGAAAACCTTTGCTGAATTACATTTTTCATTACGAAAACTGTGCTGAATTGAATTTTTCGAATGGAAATCTTTGTTTTATTGTTTTATTTTGAGAAAAAGTTGGTCTTAATTAAGTTTTCTATAGGAAACCCCTTGCTGAATTAAAAAAAAAAATTGCTGAATGAAGTAGTTATCAAAAAAAATTTTTCAAAATTAAGTTTCTCTTAAGAAATACATGAACGAATTTACGGTTTCTATAGAAAAGCCTTGCAGAATTGAGAATTTTTTAAAGAAAACCTCTGCTGAATTTTGATTTTCTATAGAAAATCATTGCTGAATGGAACCGTATCTTCGAAATTATTATCATATTAAGTGTTAGCATAGAAAAACGTTAGCTGAATTGAGTTTTACCAATGAAAACCTTTGCTGAATTTAGTTTTTCTTTTTAAAAATATTTTTTCAAGGGTCCATCCAAGGCGTGGAATTTTTAAAAAAAGTTCATCCAAGCCCTGATTTTTTTTTTATATTTTTCGAGGACGCCTTTTTTGTTCTTTCCCAAAAGTTCGTCCCTGTTTTATATCCTTTTTTCATTACTTAAAAAGGAATAAGAATATTCAACCACATATGAATATGTATGAATGTGTTTGTGTAACCTCATCCCATTAACCATTTTAAATGGCCCAACATCCTATGTACCCTATAACCAGTAGAGTTTCACAGCAAATTCTTTGGAACACCTGTTGGTAAATCCCAGCCAAAAATTCAAATAAACAAATTATCGAACAAGTTTATTAACAAATCCGCAAAATTTTATAGAAAAAAAACATCAAAACAAAATCTCAAAAAACGTCACAATTTTTAACAAATGAATTAATAATTTGTTTATCAAATCAATTCAGTGACGTCTGTCACTGTCACCAAATACCGGTCATAACGTAAGTTCGTCAAATAAAAATAAGAGCACTCGTGCTCTTCTTCTACTTTTGTCGAATGGGATTTTTTTGCTGTTGACAATGTCACGCTTAAATGAATAGCCGAGTGAGTGAAGAGAGTGTGTGTGTGTGTGTGAAGAATCTGCCACTACACTGTTGTAAATCTGGCCCTCTGGCGCTGAGCTCTATTAGCTTAGTTAGTACACAAAGGCGGCAGTGATTTAACCAAGTCAAATTGTGTGTGATGTTAACTGAATCATCGGAATGGTAACAGGGATGGGAGGTGTGAGGGAAAAAATTCTGAAACTATTAAAAAAAAGAGCCATTAAACATATTTTTATAAATCCACGCCTTGGGTTATGGACCTTGAAAAAATATTTTTAAAAAATCCACGCCTTTGATTATGACCTGAAAAAAAATTTTTGTCGATACGCCAATCGACTTCTTGATTTTATCTGTCATTATAAATCTGACCACTGCAGAACTTATCAGAAAACTATAAAAATTTGTTCTGCTTATCTTCCTGATTAGCAAAAAAGCTTCCTCACTTTTTTCCCTTCACAAATTTCAATTCCAGAAACTAACATGTTCAGCATTCGTGAACGAAGGTAGGAAAGGTTCGAATATGAGCAAAAAATAATCTTAGAACTTAAATCCGAAATCGATCGATTTTTGGAACCTAATGATGATGCTCCAATAGATTACTTCACAGAGGAAATGATGGCTCCCAGTTTCCCCTATTATAATTCAAAATATAAATCTGAATATAGGTGGTAAGAAATAAATTGTGTGAAAGTTCGTTCCGTTTCAGGTGGCTGATTTTTACACCAACCTGTTTACAGCACGTAAATAAATTTAAACAATACGTGATGGTGAATGGGTTTCAAATAATTATAAAAATAATAAAATTTGCAAAAAAAAAAACGAAAATAAAAATAAATCTTATCATCGGAACAGAAGTATTGATAAGCGTAATTGGTTGTATGCCGATATAATAATTTAATAGGGTAGAACTTCAATCGTAGTAGGTAGCAACAGAAGGTAATACCATAGACAGACGACAGGCTTAATTTGCATTAAAAAATTCTTAATTTGAATTAATATTTACCCCTGACAGACGAGAGTTTCTGCATTTACGAAACAGTTTTTTGCTTCAAAACAATTGTTTGTCTGTGTGTAGGATGATTTTTTTTTACATTTGTTTCGATATTTTTCGGGATTACATCTTTAGGAAATAGATACATGACATAATGGAGGAATAGCAACTATGATCATAGCTAAACAGCTCCCAATTTAAGAAATGGTTGAAATTTGCCTTCATTTCTTATTTTTATTTTCATAAATAAAAATAAATTTGACAAGAAACAATTAATTTTCGACAGCATTGCCATATTGAAATTGCCTAATTCAGTATAAATTCAGTTTGATTTTGTACATTAACAACACATAAAAATGAGGATAATGTACAAGTTAATTTGAATTAAGGATGTTAATGCAAATTAAGGCTGTCGTCTGTCTAGGCTATAAGGTTCAATGAAAATTTTAATTTGGAAAAGTTTTTGAAATAAAAAGTTCAATTCAGCTAAATTTTATTACAATAATTTGAATTCAGCAAACGTATTTTATAGAAAAGTTCATTCAGCAAAGTTGTGCTGTAGCATATCACCACAAAAATATGATTTTCATTAAAAACCTTAATTCAGCAAATTGTTTGTAGGAAAAATTAAATTAAGCTAAGTTGTTGTTAATAGAAACTAAATTCATCAAAAAATTTTATAAAAAAAACTTTATTCAGCAATGCATTTCTGTATTAAATCACCATATAAGGAAGACTTGCATTAGAAAAATTCAATTCAGCAAAGATTTTGCAATTAAAAATTCATTTTTAAAACAGTTTTGGTAATAGACAATATAATTCAGCGAAGTTTTCTTAAGATAAACTAAATTCAGCAAATATTTCTAATAGAAGAACTTGATTCAGCAAAGATTTTTTGCTACAAATTAATATATAGCCATTCTTTTATTAAAAAAATTCAATTCAGCAAAGTTTTTGCAATGAAAAATTTAACTCAGCGAACTTTTCTTTCTTTTTTTCGTTATACTTTAGAAAAACGGAATTCAGCAAGGGGTTTTCTATAGAAAACATAATTCAGCAAAGTTTTTCTATAGAAAATCACAGAAGAAAAATTCAATTCTGACCTAGAATTAAATTCAGCGAAGTTTTCTTGCGAGAAACTCAATTCAGCAAATGTTTTCTATAGAAAAAACTCAATTCAGCAAGGGTGATCTATAGAAAAACTTAATTCAGCAAGGTTTTCCTATAATAAAATCACCATATAACAATGATTTTCATTAGAAAAATTCAATTCGGCTAAGTTTTTGCAGTGAATATTTAATTTTATTTTAATTTTAATAAAAAAATAATTTCAGAGGGAAGGGCAACTATCGTTTTCTATAGAAAAAACTGATTCAGCAACGTTCTCCTTTAAGAAAATCACCATATAACGATGATACTCATTAGGAAAATTCAATTCAGCAAAGTTGTTGCAAGGTAAAAAATTAAGTTTAAACTGTTTTTCTGATCTACAATCAAAGTTTTCTTACGAGAAATTCAATTCAGCAAATGTTTTCTATAGAAAAAACTCAATTCAGCAAGGGTGCTTTATAGAAAAACTTAATTCAGCAACGTTTTCCTTTAAGAAAATCACCATATAACGATGATTTCCATTAGAAAAATTCAATTCAGCAACGTTTTCTGATAAAAATTCAACTATCCGAAGTTTTGGCTTTTAGTTACCAATAGGGGTATGGTCCCGCCTTTTTGAAAAAAAATATATTTGTTTTCAAAATCCACGCCTTGTGTGTATGCTTGGAAAAATATTTTTAAAAAATTACTGAACATAACTCCCATCTCTGCCTTCCCCATTTTGGCTATTTGTATTCCCCTTTCCCCCCTTTCTTCTCCCCACCCCCTCCTTTCTGAAACTTGTTCCATTGAAATACATTTTAATTCAATTGTGACGTCGTTCAGTCTTCGTTTATTGTTCGTCGTAAACCAGGCGTTAATGGCGATGCTGACGACGATGCGGATGATGATGACTGTGACTCTGACGATGGCTGGGGGATTTCCTCAACCTCAGCCGAGATGAAAAATTCACGTGAATAGCACAGAGATCAGAGCAACAAGAACTGGCTCAAATTGCGTAGGCAATGGAGGGGAGCCGGAATTTAAGGAAAAAAATCCCCCCATATTTAGGTGTTAAATGATATGTGCGGAAATTATAGAGGTATGGTCGGGATAGGTTGGGGGGTTAGTGAATGCATGTTTGTGACGTTTAACTTGGCTACTTAAGATTTCAGATTTCTATTTTTTTGTTGCTTCGCAATCAACTGAATCAACAGATTAATGGCACACAGATGAGGATGACTAAGGCCAATGGGATGGAGGATTCTTAGGGTAAAGGAATATGGGTAAAAAGGGCAGGGGAAAATTGTGGGATTTCCGAGATGGAATTTTTGTTTGGAATCAAGAGAGGAGAACTTTTTTGAGGCCCCTTTAGGGAATAATTAAGGAGTTTGGACCCTAGTAAATATTATCCTCAATTTTTAAAAAAAATTTAGAAAATTTTCAGATCAGACCTAACCTCAATTTTCCTAAAAGGATGCTAAACCCCAAAAAATGTCAACATCCGATATCCAAGACACCTTATAAAAATTTATAGACCTGGTTTTTGGTCAATTAAAAGAAAAAGTTTCTATATTTTATAGCCCTCCTTTATCGTGTCCTGACTTCTATATTTTCCACCCTGGCATCCCTAAACCTCTTTTTACCCCCACCCCCGAAAAAATGTTTCCATTTCTCTTCCTCTTTCTTTTCTTAATGTTTCTTTTATGCAAAGGAGACACACCAACACACAAAAGAAAAAGGAAAATGTTAAGTGGAATCATTTGGAAAATCCCCCATTCCGACATCATGTCTCCCCTCCTCCACCCCACTCGACCACTTGTTGCAGTCGTTAAGTGCTTTCTTTGAAGGAGTTGTTGGTTCTTCTATCTCTTTTATTTCCACAAGGACTTATCTCCTTGATGATGACCATGGCACATAATAGTGGCTGCTGAGATTGATTTATTGGGAGTTGAAGTGGAAGAAATTAAGGACCAGGGAGGTGGGAGGAGGTTGGGGGGAATCAGTTAAGAAAACAAGGAAAGAAAAGAATTTAATTTCCTATGGAAATTCGAGAAGAGAAATTTAATAAAATTAAATGGAAATGGTAGAACGGAGGGGAAACTCTATATTTTTAAAAAATCCACGCCTAGGGTTATGGACCCTTGAAAAAATATTTTTAAAAAATCCACGCCTGGACCCTTGAAAAAATATTTTTAAAAAATCCACGCCTGGACCCTTGAAAAAAATATTTTTAAAAAATCCACGCCTGGACCCTTGAAAAAATATTTTTAAAAAATCCACGCCTGGACCCTTGAAAAAATATTTTTAAAAAATCCACGCCTGGACCCTTGAAAAAATATTTTTAAAAAATCCACGCCTGGACCCTTGAAAAAATATTTTTAAAAAATCCACGCCTGGACCCTTGAAAAAATATTTTTAAAAAATCCACGCCTGGACCCTTGAAAAAATATTTTTAAAAAATCCACGCCTGGACCCTTGAAAAAATATTTTTAAAAAATCCACGCCTGGACCCTTGAAAAAATATTTTTAAAAAATCCACGCCTGGACCCTTGAAAAAATATTTTTAAAAAATCCACGCCTGGACCCTTGAAAAAATATTTTTAAAAAATCCACGCCTGGACCCTTGAAAAAATATTTTTAAAAAATCCACGCCTGGACCCTTGAAAAAATATTTTTAAAAAATCCACGCCTGGACCCTTGAAAAAATATTTTTAAAAAATCCACGCCTAGGGCTATGGACCCTTGAAAAAATATTTTTAAAAAATCCACGCCTAGGGCTATGGACCCTTGAAAAAATATTTTTAAAAAATCCACGCCTAGGGCTATGGACCCTTGAAAAAATATTTTTAAAAAATCCACGCCTAGGGCTATGGACCCTTGAAAAAATATTTTTAAAAAATCCACGCCTAGGGCTATGGACCCTTGAAAAAATATTTTTAAAAAATCCACGCCTAGGGCTATGGACCCTTGAAAAAATATTTTTAAAAAATCCACGCCTAGGGCTATGGACCCTTGAAAAAATATTTTTAAAAAATCCACGCCTAGGGCTATGGACCCTTGAAAAAATATTTTTAAAAAATCCACGCCTAGGGCTATGGACCCTTGAAAAAATATTTTTAAAAAATCCACGCCTAGGGCTATGGACCCTTGAAAAAATATTTTTAAAAAATCCACGCCTAGGGCTATGGACCCTTGAAAAAATATTTTTAAAAAATCCACGCCTAGGGCTATGGACCCTTGAAAAAATATTTTTAAAAAATCCACGCCTAGGGCTATGGACCCTTGAAAAAATATTTTTAAAAAATCCACGCCTAGGGCTATGGACCCTTGAAAAAATATTTTTAAAAAATCCACGCCTAGGGCTATGGACCCTTGAAAAAATATTTTTAAAAAATCCACGCCTAGGGCTATGGACCCTTGAAAAAATATTTTTAAAAAATCCACGCCTAGGGCTATGGACCCTTGAAAAAATATTTGTAAAAAATCCATGCCTATGGACCCTTGAAAAAATATTTGTAAAAAATCCACGCCTAGGGCTATGGGCCCTTGAAAAAATATTTGTAAAAAATCCGCGTACGTCACTACTTATGGTAACCACCAAATTCAATCAGCTGAATAAGATTTCTGGAACGTTTTTAAATTTGGCCGGCTTTGAAATTTTGTTGTGCAACAGGTGACTCTTTCCCAAATGTTGTTTATCAGGCAGCTGACGCAGATAACAGTGATAACATTGGTGGCCTACCATTCTTCCCCCATTTGACCCACTGAAATTCAGTTCTTCAAAAATGGCCATGCAAGGAGCTGCCGCAAAGTTTCGAAAATCCGCCAGTTTAATTATCTTGGCCCGTGATAAAACGGCACAGAATCCCGACTTCAAAGCTTTGCTTTTCAAGAGGCCTCCACAGGCCTCATTTATGCCAAATTCCGCTGTATTCCCCGGTGGTGTTTTCGAGGCCTCCGATGAGACACCTCTATGGAGAAAACATTTTGAAAAAATGGGTGCCAGCAAACAGCTGTCGGCACTGACCGAGGTACCTAAGGATAAGAAATCGGCTATTTATGATAATGACAATCCGGAGGCTATTGAGAGGTATGTAAAATTGGAATTTTAAATGTAGAACGGATTTCAGAACTTTTTTCTTTAGGGAAATTTCCCTGCGCATTGCTGCTGTCCGTGAGGCCTTCGAAGAGTTGGGTGTTATCTTTTGCCGCGATCGTAAATCTTTGGCCCAAGGCGGTGGGGAAGGTTATGGTAATTTTAGAGAGGACTTTGATCGCAACCATTGGCAGAAGTTGGTTCATAACGATAGCAACAAATTTTTGGAATTATGTCAGGAGCTGGAAATTGTACCGGATCTGTGGAGTCTACATCAATGGTCGAATTGGTTTACACCGACTTCGTTTAAGAAAAGGTGAGAAGGGAGAATTTCTAGAAATGGTAAAATAGGCCTCTATAGGCGACCTAAAGGGAGCCAATATAGCCGAGCTATAGGGAGCCTCTATAGGCGAGATATAGGGAGCCTCTATAGGCGAGATATAGGGAGCCTCTATAGGCGAGCTATAGGGAGCCTCTATATGCGAGCTATAGGGAGCCTCTATATGCGAGCTATAGGGAGCCTCTATAGGCGAGCTATAGGGAGCCTCTATAGGCGAGCTATAGGGAGCCTCTATAGGCGAGCTATAGGGAGCCTCTATAGGCGAGCTATAGGGAGCCTCTATAGGCGAGCTATAGGGAGCCTCTATAGGCGAGCTATAGGGAGCCTCTATAGGCGAGCTATAGGGAGCCTCTATAGGCGAGCTATAGGGAGCCTCTATAGGCGAGCTATAGGGAGCCTCTATAGGCGAGCTATAGGGAGCCTCTATAGGCGAGCTATAGGGAGCCTCTATAGGCGAGCTATAGGGAGCCTCTATAGGCGAGCTATAGGGAGCCTCTATAGGCGAGCTATAGGGAGCCTCTATAGGCGAGCTATAGGGAGCCTCTATAGGCGAGCTATAGGGAGCCTCTATAGGCGAGCTATAGGGAGCCTCTATAGTCGAGCTATAGGGAGCCTCTATAGGCGAGCTATAGGCTCCCAATAGCTCTCCATCGACGTTGTAAAAAATTATCGTTTCCTTTTTTAGATTCAACACAGCCTTCTTTATGATTGCCCTGCAAACAATTCCGGATGTAATAAAAGAGAAGAATGAGGTCACCGATTTTGCGGTAAGTTACCAAAATTCCGAAATTAATTTATTCACTTAACGCATCCCCTTCCTCTCCTTTAGTGGCGCACCCCAGCCGAGTATCTGCAACAACATTTCAACAAAGAAATCTGGCTGCCACCACCACAAATCTATGAACTTTCCCGTCTGTTGAATTTCACCCAGCTGGAAGATTTGAAAAATTTTGCCCTACAACGACGCCATGAAGGTCTCGATGTTACCCTACCCATAGAATATATGTGTAAGGATTCTCGTGTCAATCTCTTGCCTGGTGATGATCGGTATTCGGTAGAAAATTGCAAACCGGAAATTGAAAAAATCGACAAGACAGCCAAAGAATTTCGTGAGGGTGTGGAGAAAATGCATCGCATTGAATTTTATGGACCCAATGATGCCGTGTTGCGTTTGAACTATCAACTGCCACATGGTCATATCGCGCCGATTAATGCAAATCCCAAGAAAAGGGATTGAGGAGGACCTCAGCTAAAAATTTTGAGGAAAAGGTGAAATTATGGAGGTCACCTTTTGAAGGCTGTAATTGTCCGTGCCATTAACCCAATTGTCTTCCACCCAAAGTGCATTTATATATCCGTTTAAGTAATAAAATAGAAAATTTAAAAACCAATTAATAAAGACTAGAAAATTTCAAAAAACAAGACAAATTCAATATTTAAAAAAAAATGTTTTAAAATATTTTTTTTTAAGGTCCATAACACAAGCCGTGGATTTTTTAAAAATATTATTTTCAAGGTCCATAACCCAAGGTGTGGATTTTTTAAAAATATTTTCTAAGGCTTGGATTTTTGTAAAAATATTTTTCTAAGGCGTGGATTTTTTTAAAAATACTTTTTAAGGCGTGGATTTTTTGAAACTATTTTTTAAGGCGTGGATTTTTTTAAAAATATTTTTTAAGGCGTGGGTTTTTTAAAAATATTTTTTAAGGCGTCGATTTTTTTTAAATATTTTTTTAAGCGCGGATTTTTTAAAAGTATTTTTTTAAGCGTGGATTTTTTAAAATATTTTTTAAGGCGTGGATTTTTTAAAAATATTTTTTAAGGCGTGGATTTTTTAAAAATATTTTTTTAAGGCGTGGATTTTTTAAAAATATTTTTTATGCGTGGATTTTTTAAAAATATTTTTAAGGCGTGGATTTTTTAAAAATATTTTTTTAAGGCGTGGATTTTTTAAAAATATTTTTTTAAGGCATGGATTTTTAAAAAAAAAAAAATTTAAGGCGGGGATTTTTTAAACATATTTTTTAAGGCGTGGATTTTTTAAAAAATATTTTTTTAAGGCGTGGATTTTTAAAAAAATATTTTTTAAGGCGTGGATTTTTTAAAAATATTTTTTAAGGCGCGGATTTTTTAAAAATATTTTTTAAGGCGTGGATTTTTTAAAAAAAATTTTAAAGGCGTAGATTTTTTAAAAGTATTTTTTTAAGGCGTGGATTTTTTAAAAATATTTTTTTAACACGTGGATTTTTTAAAAATATTTTTTTAAGGCGTGGATTTTTTAAAAATATTTTTTTAAGGCGTGGATTTTTTAAAAATATTTTTTTAAGGCGTGGATTTTTTAAAAATATTTTTTTAAGGCGTGGATTTTTTAAAAATATTTTTTTAAGGCGTGGATTTTTTAAAAATATTTTTTTCAAGGTCCATAGCCCAAGGCGAGGTTTTTTTAAAAATATTTTTTTCAAGGTCCATAACCCAAGGCGTGGATTTTTTAAAAATATTTTTTTCAAGGTCCATAACCCAAGGCGTGGATTTTTTTCAAGGTCCATAACCCAAGGCGTGGATTTTTTTCAAGGTCCATAACCCAAGGCGTGGATTTTTTTCAAGGTCCATAACCCAAGGCGTGGATTTTTTTCAAGGTCCATAACCCAAGGCGTGGATTTTTTTCAAGGTCCATAACCCAAGGCGTGGATTTTTTTCAAAATATTTTTTTCAAAGTCCATAACCCAAGGCGTGGATTTTTTTTCAAAATACTTTTTCAATGCGTGGATTTGTCAATTTCAATGTACCTGTAGAGGCTCCCTTTCAGCTCGCCTATAGAGGCCCCTTTCAGTTCGCCTATAGAGGCTGCCCTTCAGCTCGCCTATGGAGGCTACCTTTCAGCTCGCCTATAGAGGCTGCCTTTCAGCTCGCCTATAGAGGCTGCCTTTCAGCTCGCCTATAGAGGCTGCCTTTCAGCTCGCCTATAGAGGCTGCCTTTCAGCTCGCCTATAGAGGCTCCCTTTCAGCTCGCCTATAGAGGCTCTATTCAGCTCGCCTATAACAGCCCCCATGAAGAGATTTCCTTAAGTTCATCATTGAATTGTTGTTGTAGTTTTGATTTTTATTATTTTTAATAACTTTTTGTTGTTTTATTGTACTTAGAAATTTACAAAAAATTCTTAAACCAATAAGAAAAAAATTAACACAACTCAATTATGTTTTGTAAAACAAACTTGGGGACCCAAACATGCACCCTGGAACCATTAACCAATATTACCAATTAAGTTAAAATGTAGTGGTAAAAAAAACTGAATTACAGACTTAGGTAATAAAATAAAAGTCATAGTGTAATTAAATTTTAGATGATTAATGGCCAAGGAGCGATGGGAACGAATGGGGCCCCATTTTTGTGGTTTAATGAGTTTCTTTGACTTAACAAAAATTCTTACGATTAAAAAAATTAAAAAGATGTTCGAAATACTCTTTCAAAGAGTTGAAATATTTCTTGGGATTGTTTTTTTTCTTCTTTAGAGTTAGCTGGGTCTAACAAAAATTAAAAGTTAACAGGTTTTTCAACTTTTTTACGAAAAAAGTTTTGGTTGGGGATTGGATTTTTTTGTTGGGGGAGGTTGTGTAGATGTGTGTGCTTTCTTCTTCTTCTTTTTCTCGCGCATTAGAAAAAACGATATTTAAATGCTAAAACTTAATATCCATCTAAAGTAGTAACTGCTGTTTATTGGGCCAAGGTGTTGCTGGGCAGGTTAAGCAATGTGCTTTGATTGCCGGGCAAGTAGGCCACACCACGGGATCTGGATAGTTGATAGGCAATATCTTCGGCAGCTTCAATACGACGCAACTCAACCAAACCATCACCGGCCTCGGCAAAGGATTTGGCCAAGAGTTCGGCGGCGGCGGCATCACCCTCAGCGGAAATAATGGCAGCCAATTTTTGTTGTTCGGCCTTTTCGACAACGAAGCGGGCCTTTTCGGCTTCTTGCTGGGCAACCTGTTTCATTTCAACGGCTTGGGTGAATTCACGACCGAAGGTCAAGTGGGTAATGGAGATGTCGTCCAAAATGAAACCGAATTGTTTGGCACGTTCGGTCAATTCATCGGAGACACGTTGGGAAACGATCTGGAAACATTTACAAAATTATTAAGAAAAACAACAACAACAAATTTTGAATTTCAAGATCTTACCTCACGCTGTGTAATCAATTCACCGGCATCAAATTGAGCCACCACAGCCTTCAAGACTTCAGGAGCAATGGAAGGCAAAACCCTTTCATCGTAATCTTGACCCAAAATGGTATAAATTCTTGGCAATTGATCGGGAATGGGACGATACAAGATACGCAGGGTAATATTGACATTTTGTAAATCCTTACTGCCAGTCACCACGGGGACATTACGGGGCTGTGAGCGGATATCATAGATAATGGGACGTTGCACCCAGGGGATGAAGAAATGGGTACCCTCACCGGTAACTTCATTCTTGACACCGGTAAAACGATCGAAAATTACGGCACGATGACCACCATCCACATTATATAATGCCGAGTTGACAACACCGCCGACCAAAGCAACACCCAAACCGAGTTGACCAATGCGATTGAAGAATTGAGCAGCCATTATTTTTTACTGGAAGAAACACATTGAACAGTAAATTAGTCTTATTATCACTTTAAATTCACACACACAAACACTCAACAAAAAAACATGCAAGTTTCGTTTTGTTCTATTGCATTCGAGCAAAGTGTAATTTCATCATTTCACATTTTTTAGGTTAGATTTTTCGCAGGCGGCATTTAAATCACTTTGTTCTTCATTATTTACACCATAAATCATCTCTTATTCTTTATCATTCATATACATCTTCTTTGCTACGATTTATTTTTTACACTTCCATACCTTTTTTGTATTATTTAATACGAGAATTAACTGAAAAAAGCCCTATTACAAAATCACACAACTTCTTTGCCTACCGCAAAAACGAGGATACTATCGATAACTGGGAAATGTACCAATGACAGTGTTATCGATATTTTTTGACAGATGAACGGCAAATAAACTGATAAGAAATGGATTGCCATGCTTCAATGTTGGATGTATGCGACTCTCTCGAGTTAAATTAAGGTGGCATTAGACGTAACGGTTTTGTTAACATGGCTTTGTTTACATTAAACGTGTTTTAGCAAAATAAATCATTGAATTTAATAATATTTAAATACTTTTTCCTTTAAAATTACTTTGAACGCCAAAAATAAATATTTAGTTGACAAAATCAAATATTTAAAACTTTATGCAGGATTTTCCAATAAGAATTGTTATATAATTTAACGTATTTTGGTAGCTGTAATTTCTGTAGCTTTTCTTCTTTGACATTTAAAATTTTTGAGAGTAAAAATTAGTTCTTCACTAAAAACGGAATAATAAGCGATTAATACATAAGCATTGCTTATGTCAAAAGAGGGTCCTATAGAATAACTTGAGGTGGATAACAAAAAAAAGCTATTCTGTTGGTAGTGGCTTCTTCTGTCAAACATTAAATAAATATACACAATAGGTCATTGTATTTATTTGAAAACGTAAAAAATTGATAAGGCTTGAATGAAGGATTTTTTTTTTATAAATTGATAAGGCCCCTATCAATTGTCTGCTGGTATATTGTTTATACTTTAGGTTACGCTTTACCATAGTAATAAAAATGCACGCCTTGAAAACTCAGGTTACGGATAAAAATATTCTTTAAAAATTCAGGCCTAGAAAGCTCAGGTTACGCAAAAAAATATTCTTTAAAAATTCACGCCTAGAAAGCTCAGGTTACGCAAAAAAAAATATTCTTTAAAAACTCACGACTAGAAAGCTCAGGTTACGCAAAAAAATATTCTTTAAAAATTTACGCCTAGAAAGCTCAGGTTACGCATAAAAATATTCTTTAAAAATTCACGCCTAGAAAGCTCAGGTTACGCTCACAAATATTCTTTAAAAATCCACGTCTAGAAAGCTCAGGGATCGATACTGAAGGCGTCATGGCAGTTACACCAACATATGGTATGTTCCCGTACTGCAAGAATCTACCATTTTTTACTCCGATAACACTTTTTTCCTTTATGATATCGAAGAAAATAGTAAAATCGAGTTGATTCATGCGGTTCGGGAACAGACCAATAAATGGAAAATCGAATATCAAATTTATTTAAAAAAGGTGTTCGACAGCTCCAAAGAAATATTTTGAAGAGAGTACATGAGGTCATGTATGTCATTGTCTCTTGTCATGGTAAGGGCAACTAAGCCTGAAAAACTGACTGAGGTGCCCAGGTATCAAAAACGCTCCCTTCGAATACAGTCGTGAACCTGAATACAAACCGTATACACTGCTGGGAACGAGATCGCCAAATCTCCCGGCGTTAGGGAGTCCACTTAGGATGATATTTAGGGTCACCATTCTCGCCTCGTCGATTCTGGGATCATAGACACTCGGTCATTTCCACCGAGGCACTACCGTATCGTACAGACATTCTTACAATAACATAATAAATTATCTGTCCCTTGTATGTTAGCCAAAATTTTCATGGATGGTTTCGAGGTACTTGGCTTCCACAGAGATACTACTTCGAATGTAGATAGAGTTGGGATTTAAAAGTACTAATTTATCCTTCGTAGAACTTGCCCCAATGTACGTGGTTCAGAATTCCTCGGTTTTTGTGAAGCCTTATCATTTGGTCGAATTTTCGATTACTTTCCTCCATAGATCTCATCCTCTCTATTGTCGTGGGCTGTAGGGTAATCTGTTTTTCAAAGTAATCCCCACTAATGACCTCTTTTCAAATTCTTCACATAGCAAACCATAGTGTTAATTCAACTTCTCCCAATTTCAAAGATACAGTCCCAGAAACAACCTCCAGTCTAGGAGAACAGCTCCACGCTTTGCACAGCGAATGAGGATGTTCAACGAGAATTAGAGGATATTGCCACATCGTACAGATTCTGGTAAATGTCATAGGATGACATTTCTCTCGGTTCTCCGAAGACCCGATTTCATTGCCTTGAACGCAGAATTTCTCTGAACCATGGCAAGATGGATTTTCAAAAAATTTACAATTGCCGCTTCATAGAGCTGGCCATTCCCCAGGTTCTAAGAAGAATATTCGAGACATCGTAACTGCTGCAGCCGACCGCAATATACCTACTGGACGAATAGCCGAAGTAAGACCAAACTCCTCAGAAGAGGCGACGGTACTTGCGAGTGAGCGTGATGAGATTTGCCTTACAGCATATGAAGACCTAAAAGTGAAAGAACTCTCCTTGAAGTTAACAGATTAGTATGTGAGCGGATAATGTGTCTAGACCACCTGAAGCTTTGCAACAAGACCGAAGAGGTGCGTTAGTTTCTTTAACTGGAAATTCATAGTTCGCCTTGTCACCCAGAGAGTGATTCAATACGATTCACCAGCAGTGGTGAATCGTATTGGCCGATTTTCCTTCTGTCTCGAGTAGCAAAGATATTTGAGTCACTACTCCTCTCTCTGCTAATAAGTAGGTTTCCCCTTGCCCAACATTAACATGGATTTTGGGAGAGTCGCAGAGCAACAACAGCATTACGCACTGTAAGCACACATATGAGCAGAGCACTCTGCCACAACAGATCGTGCAATATAACAGATTTAGTGACTCTTGGCTTGTCGAAAGTATTCGATGTTAATCACACAAAGGTCCTCAAGGGCATAGAGACAACAAAATCCAAATTTAGACCGTGTTCGAAGATGGGACACATCGATCCAGTCCTCCTCGTACTTCCACCACAAACATTCAAATACATATTTCAATAGAGCAAAATCTTCAGGTACCTCTACACTGATGGTCAACTGTACCTAATATAAAGCTAATAATAATAACGTGTCGTTTTTGAGAAAAAAAGTCATAACCCTAGTCTATACATCCTCTTAAGATACATCAGCTGTTTGCTAAATATTATATATGCACTACAATCGAAACTTCCTAATGACAATCATTTGTCTTTCTTCTTGTCTTTACAGATATCCCAAATTAACACAATGGACCAACATCTTATTTGAACGAAGTTCTAATAACTCCCCTCCAAAGGTACGTTACCACTTGTCATTTATTTACTGTAGAGTGAATATATCCGAGAAATTTTAATCTATTCGTTAATTAAATTTGTATACGAAAATGAAAAAGTAGTTTCTTGAGGATTTAAAATTTTAGGCTAGTATTAAAGTACGTTTACATTATACCGGATTTCGTTAACCCGGTGGGTATAAATTGTCAATTCGATTGTATATATGTCAAATAAATCCTCATAAAGTTGGTTAACCCGGCAAAAAGTTCTAATGTAAATGCCGTTTATTTATCTATTAAAATATATATTTCATCTGTTTATTTGATTAACAAGAAAAAATCGATTATATCGATCCCAACAGATAATCGAAATTGAACTAAAATTATTCTTCTAATTATACAGTCATAGTTTATTTATTTGTATGTTTGTAATGCCGTGCAACTGTATAAAGAAATTTTCCAAATATTATCCATTAAAATATATCAATATTTAATTCAATTTACACGCTTTTCCCTCAATAAATAATAATATTCATTAAGTAATCGAATTAACGATATTTCCTTCCATCAAACGTTTATCGCCTGTTTGATTAATCAAAAGTCGATCTATACAACCCTACCGATTAAACACTGTCTCTTTTCACATGTCATTCGTGTTTCAACTTTCGACTCGGGTGGTTTATACACAAATTTAAACGTCTGTGAATTAATTTTTTTTTTTTGCCTTCAATCGGTCATATTTTTCCATGGCAAAAAATATGACAACGAATTAGGAAATAAACCAAAAAAGAAAACAACAAAAGTATAACTTAAAAGTTAAATAAAACAAAAAAAAAAAAAAAATACAAATAAAAAGCAAAGTGACAAATCAATCATTGAATAGTGTGCAAAACAAAACATGTTGTACTAAAAGTGAGGCCAAGCAAGCAAGAAAAAAATTATCCAGCAGCTGATGTAAAAGAAAAGTAAATAAATAAATATTTAATGAGAGTTTTCTTTTAAGCTTTTATGTGGTGTGTGTGTTTGTTGTTATGTTTATGCAAATAGTACAAGAAAATTGTTGGTGTTTTTATTGTTGTTGTTATTGGCGATGGAGAAAATTTTTGAATATCGACCGCAAAAGAAAGTCGCATTTGCGAAGAAAAATCTGTATGTAGTGTTTGTATGTAGGCGTGCGTGTGTGCATGTTTGTCCATCATCTGTCTGTCTGTTGGTTTGTTGTGTTGTGCATAGTTACGAAAATGCAAAAAAGGAAAAGCAACAACAACAACAACAACAGAAAAATTGTGTGTGTGAAAAAAAACAATCTATGCGAATTCTAAAACAAAAACAAACACCATGTGTTGAGAAAATGAGTGTAAAAAGGAAAATGAGAAGAAAATTTTTGAAGAAGAAAAGGAGGAATGTAAACTATTGAATAGTGTGTAAATAAATACAAAAAATGAATGGAAAGTGTAAAACAAAAACAAAATTAAAACCTGTCTTGTGTTTTGTTGTGTTCAAACATGTTTGAAAATGTGTGGAACAACTCTAGCTAAGAAAAAACTACGTTATTTTTTTTTAATTTGTTCCAAAGGTTGAAATCTTTAACATAATTATGGAAATTTATATATTTTTATGGACTTGAATATTTGGTTATTGTTACCGTGATATAACCGGTTTTATGGAACCGATAATTTTTTAAAGGTTTTTTTTCTAAAATTTTTAGATATATTTCATTTTTCGGGGTCGTAACCGTTTATCGACCCGGATGTTCGGTTACAGGAACCGGGTTATAACCGGTTTTTGGTGAACCGCTATTAATATGGGTATCATTTTAAAGCTTATGAAAATTCCTATCTATTAAACGATCTTGCGGAATGTTCGGAACAATTCTACTTTAGTAGAACCGAATTGTTTCGGTGTGTGAAATCATATTCAAAGGTTTGACTTGTTTACCCTTTTTATGAAGATATATATTTTTCTTGACGGCCATAATAGGTTATCGAAACGTATATTTGGTTACAGGAACCGGGTTATAACCGGTTTTATGGAACCGAAGCATTTTTTTACCTATTTCGTCAAAGATATGGAGAGATATTTCATTCTTGGGGGTTGTAACCGATTATCGAACCGCATATTCGGGTACCGGAACCGGGTTATAACCGGTTTTGCGGATTTTACGGTATTAATATGGGTATCATTTTAAAGCTTATAAAAATTCCTATCTATTAAACGATGTATCGTAATATCCGGGACAACTCTATTTTAGTAAAATCGACCGTAGACTTCCCGCAAATTATAGGCGGGGTGTATACACCTGCTTATTTTTGTTGGAAGTTTAAAAAAAAATTATATATTTCCATTTTTCTTGACGGTCGTAAAAAGTTATGGACCAGTATATTCGGTTACAGGAACCGGGTTTAACCCGTTTTTATGGAGCCTTTATGTTTTTTAATTTTTATATTTAATTTTTGCGAGTCGTTATCGGTTATCGACCCGGATATTCGGTTACAGGAACCGGGTTAAAACCGGGTATGCAGGTTTATGGTGACAATATGGGTATCATTTTAAAGCCTATGAGAATACCAATTCATTGAGTTGTGTTTCGGAACCATTTTATTTTAGTAACCCTGATATTTTTTTCTCCAAAGGTATTTACATATATTTTTATTGGTAAATGTTTACATAGTAACCGGTTTTATGGAACCGAAGTATTTTTTTACCTTTTTTTCAAAGAAATGGATACATATTCCATTCTCGGGGGATGAAACCGGATATTCGGGTACCGAAACCGTGTTATACCCGGTTTTGCGGATTTTATGGTATTAATATGGGTATCATTTTAAAGCTTATAAGAATAGCTATCCATTAACCCAATGCTTTTTTCAAAGGTATAATTATTGGTAAATGTTGACATTGTAACCGGTTTAATGGAACCGAAGTATTTGTTTACCTTTTTTTAAATGATATGGTGATTTTTGTCACTATTGGGGGACCATAACCGATTATAGACATAAATTTTTATTGGTAATTTTGACATTGTAACCGGTTTGAATTTCTTCCCCCTTGTCACTTTTTATACCTCTCACTTCTAAGAACTCAGCAATTCTGCTTCCAAAAGTTGCATGTGTAAACCCAGACTTTTGGAAAAAAATCCTCGCCTTATGTAGACTTTGGAAAAAATCGTTTAAAAAGTGTAGACCCCAAAAAATATTTTTAAAAAATTCCTCGTGACTTCCAAAACAAATATTTTTATTGTCTAATTTTGTTTGGATTTTTGTTAGACCTTGATTTGTCACAGCATCAAAGTTCAACAACAACAAAAATTTTTTTCCAAAGCAGACTCACTCACACACACTTGGAAACACCTTCATGTTCATCATCATTGTAGCAGCAGCAACGGCAACCGCAATCGGCTATTTAACGTTGCTTGTCATTCATCTTGATTTTTTTTGTTTAATTTTTTATTATTGGATCTTGAGTTATATTATTTTTTCGGTTTGTTGTTGGTTTTTTTGTTATTGTTGTTTCTTTTTTTATATTTAATTCATATACAATTTCTTGGCAATACAACAAGGCAGCAGCCAAATAGCCAGCCAGCCACCAGAGTTAGTCGGTCAGTGGGGAAAGTATTTCTTCGTCTTCGTTTTGATTTTTTTGCGTGGTATATATTTTTCTGCCACAATGTTTGTTTGGCATTTCCAATCTCGGAGGACAGTATTTGGTCCCCATACTTATGGAGGTTTGCTAGTGCAAGTAATTGTCTCACCCGAACATAACCTCTAAAAGTATGCAACATAAAAAGTCATATAAATTAATAATTATGGTCATCTATTACGATTGACCATGACCACACAGAATTTTAAATGTTATTGAACTTGGCACCCAATATTTAATAAAAAAAATAGATTTTTTCTTATCTAAACAAAGACGAATTGGGCCACAAACAGTACCCTACATGAAAGTATTGCTAGCTTATCAGAAAAATAAATGTTAATGGTTTTATTGATGTGTTTAGATTTCTTTTATTATATGCCGGAAATCACAAAGCAACGCGTATTTTTTTCTTCTTCTAGTGCTCTAATAAAATTTGTATCAATTTTTGTTTAGAGTAGTGCCATAAATTTTTTGTGCGAAAGCAAAAAAGAAATCTCCTCAGAATGAGAGTTCTAATAAACTCAACATGTGCTTGTTTACTGATAAGCATCAAGGGGGTATGATTTTAGGCTAATAACTGATGTAGATAAATTATCTAGACAATTTAAATGACTTAGATAAAGTATATACAACATTCAAAATGACCTAGATACATTATAAATGTAATTTAGATAAATTATCTAATTATTTGTATGACATAGATACATTATCTATGCCATTTAGATGACGTAGATACATTATCTATGTCATTTAGATGACATAGATACAATATCTATGTCATTTAGGTGACATGGATACATTATCTATGTTATTTAGATAACATAGATACATTATCTATGTCATTTAGATGACATAGTTGGTGTATCTATGTCTTTTAGATGACATAGATGCATTATCTATGAGGCCTTATATAGGTCCCGGAAAAAATTATTTAGAAACTCCACGCCTTGTTTTGGTCTCGAAAAAAATTACTTCTGTGGACCTCGAAAAAAAAATTAATTTAAATATGTATCCACATCCTTTAAAAGTTCCATTACCCATAACATATGTCATAATATCCTTGCCAACTTCAAACCTGCTTTCGCTAATATTTCCCTCTGGTACCATTTTCCATTTGTTATTGTTGTTTATTCTCAGGTGTAGAGACTTTTATAAATTTAAATGCATCGCCGTTGTACTGGTTGGTTGATGGGGTTGTTGTTATTATTTTCGGACCGCTGGAATTGCGAACAAAACGTGAAACGTCTTGGCCATGTTGTCATCGTCTCGCTTATTTGGCCCAGAGTATTTTATTTTTAATGTATCCACATCCACAATGCCAACGCCATCGTAGCGAAATAGAATTTCACCAGTCCCGCAGTATACCTCTGCTCTCCATCTCATTGGAGAGGGGTCTGGTGCTGCGGGTACTGCTGGCGTATTGGTAATAAAAACAACAATCATTTTACGGTTTTTATATATTCTTTTTATATACCCTGACGATGATAATGGTTTCGAATCATAATGTGAGGACGATGATGATGTGAGGATGATATCATAAGGATGAGAATTTCTTTACAATATTTCGATTATTTTTTTATTTGAAAACAATTTACTTGTACTTCTTATATCCTATACGAATGGTCGTCTCATTTTTTTACCTTACATACAAAAGGAGCCATATGCGGATCTTTTTAGCATTTCTAGATTTTTACTTTCTTTGGCTTTTCCTATTTTTGCATTTGCGGCTTTTTTGCTTCTTTATTTTTCTTTTTCTGTTTCTTTTTTTTGTAATGAAAGAAAAACTAAATCGGAAAGTCGTCATATACTATGCAAGTGATGAATATGTATGTCAATTATAACCAGAGTGTATGTATGTGTGTGTGTCTATGTGTGTTTTATATGTCACAGTGTCATTTTACTAACAGCGGCGGACACTTAAAGGACACTCAAGAAAAACCTCAGAGCTCACACAACACCACACTCACACACTGACTTACTTTCATTCTTAATTCGCTCTTCTCTCTCTCGCTTCCTCTTAGACCCTTTTCTAAAGGGTCTGAGACGACCCAGCGACGTCAGACAAAAATTTATTTCTTAATTATTTTTTTCTGTCTTTCCATCTTCATTTTCGATTTTCCTTTCTTTCTAAATGTCATCTCTATTGGGAGAAAAGTTGTCAAAACCATGGCATCACAAAAGAAAACCAGCCTCATCATCAGCCTCGCCATCGTTTTTGTAGTTGTTGCTGTTGCCATTATTGTAGGCATGGTTGTCGTTGCCAACAGATTAGTTGTCGTCATCATCATTACGAGGTTGTTTTGTGACAACAATCCCATGATGTTTTATAGCTGCTTGGGATATGACAACCTAAACCCACACTCTCCCATATTTTTCTACCCTATATTTCCATCTCTTCCCTTTTTCTCTCTCACTCTCTCTCACCCATCATTGATTTATATTTTGCACCCCGTGTCAATTCTCCCCTTCTGAAATTTGCCAATGTTTTTGATAGGTGCTCATCTTTGTTATTGTTGTTGTAGTTGCTGTGTTATATACACCACCACCTGTTGGGCTTCTTTTGGGTTTAGAGGGTGCTGCTGAGCCTTCTGTATAATATTTTTTTCATTTTCGTTTTTATGTTCGTTCTTGCTCTGTGTTTACATTGTTGACCGTGGTGTTCGGGTCCCGTCATTTTTTGATATTCAACAGATTTTTATTTTTATTTTTCATTGCTAAGGGGGGTGGGTGGACAGATGAATAGATGGGTGGATGAAAGTTATGATGGGGTGATGATGTTGATATCGATTTTTCTGGTTCGTGTTGATTACACAAATATAAGCAAGAAATGTAGTGGATTTTTTAAATAATTTTTTTCGAGACCCAAACAAGGCGTGGTTTTTTAAATGATTTTTTTCTGAGACCCAAACAAGGAGTGGATTTTTTAAAATAATTTTTTTCGGCATCTTTACAAGGCGTACACAAAAAAGGAGACGATATGTGTCAACTATAGAGGAATTGGCCTCCTTCCCATCGCTTATAATGTCTATCCAGCGTGCTGTGTGAACGACTGAAGCCAATGGTCAATGACATTATTGGACCATACCAATACGTCTTCAGACCTGGCAAATCCACCATCGACCAGATTTTCACTCTGCGCCAAATCCTGGAAAAAACCCACGAAAAACCCATCGACACATTCCATCTATTCGTCGACTATAAAGCCACATTCGACAGCTCTATCCGTTCAGAAATGTATAAAGCCATGTCTGTGTTTGGCATTCCTGCAAAATAATACGGCTATGCAGGAAAACTTTAACTGGCACAGGATCATCAGTTAAAGTCGGAAAGGACCTCTCGGAGCCCTTTAACACTGAACGAGGATTCAGACAAGGTGGCAGTTTGTCATGTAACCTTTTTTAACATCCTGCTGGAAAAGGTCATACGAGAGGCAAAAGTGAACAGAAATGACACTCTGTACACCAAACAACACCAGTTACTCGCCTACGCCGATGACATCGATATAATGGTTCGAACATTGCGAGCGGTAACAGCCACCTTTGAACAAATTGAAAAGGAGTCTGCCAAAGTGGGTCTGGCAGTAAACGGCGAGAAGACCAATCTGATGGTATCAATGCGCAAGACGTCCAGTAGACTTGGATCAACTGTGGAACTTGAGAACTACAGCTTCGAGGTAGTCAAAGATTTTATATACCTTGGTACCGCCATATACAAAAAAAAAAAATTCTCCGAAATATCTATGGGCCGATCTGCGTTGACGGTGAATATCGCCGTCGAATGAACCATGAGTTGTACCAGCTATTCTCGGACATCGACATTGTTAGACGTATTGAGCTGCAGCGACTACGTTGGCTGGGCCATCTTGTGAGAATGGATGAAAATGTCCCAGCACAGAAGGCATATAAAAGCTAACCAGCTAATGGTTCTCGCAGAAGGGGAAGGCCACGAATAAGATGGAAAGATCAAGTGCAAGACAACATTGCCGAATATTGCATTTCAAATTGGAAAAACTGCGCAAAAGACCGACGCGCCTGGAAATATTTTTTTAAGCTCGGCATATGGAACGAAAGTTCTGTCACAAGCCAGCTAAGTCAGTATGTATACAAGGCGTGTATTTTTTTTAAATAATTTTTTTTCGACAACCAAACAAGTCGTGGATTTTTTAAATAATTTTTTTCGACACCCAAACAAGGCGTGGATTTTTTAAATAATTTTTTTCGACATCCAAACAAGGCGTGATTTTTTTTAAAAAAAATTTTTGCGACATCCAAACAAGGCGTGAATTTTTTTAAAAAATTTTTTCGACATCCAAACAAGGCGTGGATTTTTTAAATAATTTTTTTCGAGACCCAAACAAGGCGTGGATTTTTAAATAATTTTTTTCGAGACCCAAACAAGGCGTGGATTTTTTAAATAATCTTTTTCGAGACCCAAACATGGCGTGGATTTTTTAAATATTTTTTTCGTGGCCCAAACAAGGCGTGGATTTTTAAATAATTTTTTTCGAGACCCAAACAAGGCGTGGATTTTTTAAATAATTTTTTTCGAGACCCAAACAAGGCGTGGATTTTTTAAATAATTTTTTTCGACATCTAAACAAGGCGTGGATTTTTCAAATAATTTTTTTCGACATCCAAACAAGGCGTGGATTTTTCAAATAATTTTTTTTCGACATCCAAACAAGGCGTGGATTTTTTAAATAATTTTTTTCGAGACCCAAACAAGGCGTGGATTTTTTAATAATTTTTTTCGAGACCCAAACAAGGCGTGGATTTTTTAAATAATTTTTTTCGAGACACAAACAAGGCGTGGATTTTTCAAATAATTTTTTTCGAGACACAAACAAGGCGTGGATTTTTCAAATAATTTTTTTCGACATCCAAACAAGGCGTGGATTTTTCAAATAAGTTTTTTTCGACATCCAAACAAGGCGTGGATTTTTCAAATAATTTTTTTTTCGAGACCCAAACAAGGCGTGGATTTTTCAAATAATTTTTTTTTCGAGACCCAAACAAGACGTGGATTTTTTAAATAATTTTTTTCGAGACACAAACAAGGCGTGGATTTTTTAAATAATTTTTTTCGAGACCCAAACAAGGCGTGGATTTTTTAATAATTTTTTTCGAGACACAAACAAGGCGTGGATTTTTTAAATAATTTTTTTCGAGACCCAAACAAGACGTGGATTTTTTAAATAATTTTTTTCGAGACACAAACAAGGCGTGGATTTTTTAAATAATTTTTTTCGAGACACAAACAAGGCGTGGATTTTTTAAATAATTTTTTTCGAGACACAAACAAGGCGTGGATTTTTTAAATAATTTTTTTCGACATCCAAACAAGGCGTGGATTTTTCAAATAATTTTTTTCGATACACAAACACGTGGATTTTTTAATAATTTTTTTCGAGACCCAAACAAGGCGTGGATTTTTTTAAATAATTTTTTTCGAGACACAAACAAGGCGTGGATTTTTCAAATAATTTTTTTCGAGACACAAACAAGGCGTGGATTTTTCAAATAATTTTTTTCGACATCCAAACAAGGCGTGGATTTTTCAAATAAGTTTTTTTCGACATCCAAACAAGGCGTGGATTTTTCAAATAATTTTTTTCGAGACCCAAACAAGGCGTGGATTTTTTAATAATTTTTTTCGAGACCCAAACAAGGCGTGGATTTTTTAAATAATTTTTTTCGAGACACAAACAAGGCGTGGATTTTTCAAATAATTTTTTTCGAGACACAAACAAGGCGTGGATTTTTCAAATAATTTTTTTTCGACATCCAAACAAGGCGTGGATTTTTCAAATAAGTTTTTTTCGACATCCAAACAAGGCGTGGATTTTTCAAATAATTTTTTTTTCGAGACCCAAACAAGGCGTGGATTTTTCAAATAATTTTTTTTTCGAGACCCAAACAAGACGTGGATTTTTTAAATAATTTTTTTCGAGACACAAACAAGGCGTGGATTTTTTAAATAATTTTTTTCGAGACCCAAACAAGGCGTGGATTTTTTAATAATTTTTTTCGAGACACAAACAAGGCGTGGATTTTTTAAATAATTTTTTTCGAGACCCAAACAAGACGTGGATTTTTTAAATAATTTTTTTCGAGACACAAACAAGGCGTGGATTTTTTAAATAATTTTTTTCGAGACACAAACAAGGCGTGGATTTTTTAAATAATTTTTTTCGAGACACAAACAAGGCGTGGATTTTTTAAATAATTTTTTTCGACATCCAAACAAGGCGTGGATTTTTCAAATAATTTTTTTCGATACACAAACACGTGGATTTTTTAATAATTTTTTTCGAGACCCAAACAAGGCGTGGATTTTTTTAAATAATTTTTTTCGAGACACAAACAAGGCGTGGATTTTTCAAATAATTTTTTTCGAGACACAAACAAGGCGTGGATTTTTCAAATAATTTTTTTCGACATCCAAACAAGGCGTGGATTTTTCAAATAATTTTTTTTCGACATCCAAACAAGGCGTGGATTTTTCAAATAATTTTTTTTCGAGACCCAAACAAGGCGTGGATTTTTTAAATAATTTTTTTCGAGACCCAAACAAGACGTGGATTTTTAAATAATTTTTTTCGAGACACAAACAAGGCGTGGATTTTTTAATAATTTTTTTCGAGACACAAACAAGGCGTGGATTTTTTAAATAATTTTTTTCGAGACCCAAACAAGGCGTGGATTTTTTAATAATTTTTTTCGAGACACAAACAAGGCGTGGATTTTTTAAATAATTTTTTTCGAGACACAAACAAGGCGTGGATTTTTTAAATAATTTTTTTCGAGACCCAAACAAGACGTGGATTTTTTAAATAATTTTTTTCGAGACACAAACAAGGCGTGGATTTTTTAAATAATTTTTTTCGAGACACAAACAAGGCGTGGATTTTTTAAATAATTTTTTTCGAGACACAAACAAGGCGTGGATTTTTTAAATAATTTTTTTCGACATCCAAACAAGGCGTGGATTTTTCAAATAATTTTTTTCGATACACAAACACGTGGATTTTTTAATAATTTTTTTCGAGACCCAAACAAGGCGTGGATTTTTTTAAATAATTTTTTTCGAGACACAAACAAGGCGTGGATTTTTCAAATAATTTTTTTCGAGACACAAACAAGGCGTGGATTTTTCAAATAATTTTTTTCGACATCCAAACAAGGCGTGGATTTTTCAAATAATTTTTTTTCGACATCCAAACAAGGCGTGGATTTTTCAAATAATTTTTTTTCGAGACCCAAACAAGGCGTGGATTTTTTAAATAATTTTTTTCGAGACCCAAACAAGGCGTGGATTTTTAAATAATTTTTTTTTGAAGCTACCACAAGGCGTGGATTTTTTTAAATAATTTTTTTCGAGACACAAACAAGGCGTGGATTTTTCAAATAATTTTTTTCGAGACACAAACAAGGCGTGGATTTTTCAAATAATTTTTTTCGACATCCAAACAAGGCGTGGATTTTTCAAATAATTTTTTTTCGACATCCAAACAAGGCGTGGATTTTTCAAATAATTTTTTTTCGAGACCCAAACAAGGCGTGGATTTTTTAAATAATTTTTTTAAATAATTTTTTTCGAGACACAAACAAGGCGTGGATTTTTTAAATAATTTTTTTCGAGACACAAACAAGGCGTGGATTTTTTAAATAATTTTTTTCGAGACACAAACAAGGCGTGGATTTTTCAAGGCGTGGATTTTTCAAATAATTTTTTTTCGACATCCAAACAAGGCGTGGATTTTTTAAATAATTTTTGTTCGACAACTAAAAAGTATATTTTTATGGTCCTATACTCATTCATTTCATACCCCTACCCTTGGTATACTTTTGCCCCTTACTGTTACATATTTTTATTATTTTCCATGATAAACTTCTACAAATACATTTGATGGTTTTCCCTTTGAGCGGCTTAAATGTAATATGATATATGTTGGCCATATACGGGTTTATCAACAACTATAACAGTATTTTCTTGCCACACATTTTTCTACATATGCTCAACACACATAATGTGGTTGACCCACAAATAGACGTCGTTATCTTCTGGTTAAATGTGGATTTTTTATATTGATTGTAAAATATTTGCAGCATATGACAGAGCAGCCACAAAACCAACTTCATGAATATAAATGTGGAGGGGAAAACACCGCAAAAGAGGACAAATTACGTGGCAGATAATAAAAAATGGACATAGAATATTATATTTTTTAAGCCCAGAAATATTTTTTCGAGGTCTCGAAAAAAAAAATATTTAAAAAATCCACACCTTGTAGAGGTCTTGAAAAAAATTCCATTCCAGGTTTCGAAAAAAAATATTTAAAAATAATTTAAATTTTTTTAATGATATTGAATACCATAAATAAATCGAAGTTGCTTCAGTTTTGTTTACATACATATCTGTTAGTCAACTCCACTTTCAATATTTTTTGAAAGTATTTTTGTATTTGTTGCTTATTAAAATAAGGTTATGTTTAACTGATATTTGTCATCATCATCTGTCACATGAGTCAAGCCAGTTATTGTGATTCATATAATTTTTTTGTAATTTATTTGATATTATAAATAATTTTATAACAGAAATTGTTCGTATAGAATTGTCAAGTGATGGATGTAATTTTACACCCATGTTTACATTGATCTGCAAATGAAATTGAGTCTTATCATGGGTCTGATGATAATAGTGCAAGGTTGAGATTTTTGTGGTAGGTTTTATTTTTAATAAAAAATAGTTTTAGGGGTCTACCACAAGGCATGGATATTTAAAAAAAATATTTTTAGCGTCCTATAAGAGTCATGGATTTTTGAAATAATTTTTTTCGAGACCTATAAGAGGCGTGGATTTTTAAAATAATCTTTTTCGGGACCTATAAGAGGCGTGGATTTTTAAAATCATTTTTTTCGATGCCTTTGAAGGCGTGGAATTTTTCGAGGCCTGTCCAAGGCGTGAATTTTTCGAGGCCTGTCCAAGGCGTGGATTTTTTCGAGGCCTATCCAAGGCGAGAAATTTTTCGAGGCCTATCCAAGGCGTGAAAATTTTCGAGGCCTACCACAAGCCGTGGATATTTTATACAATTCAAGGCGTTGATTTTTTATAAATATTTTTAAGGGTCCTACAAAAGGTGTAGATTTTTTTTAAATTATTTTAAGGGTCCCACATAAGTCGTGGATTTTTTTTAAATAATTTTTTCTAATTGAGAGCTATTAATTATTTCATACATCAATTCAATTCCAAAAACCATAATATTGAATGGTAAAATTACGCCAGTAGAATAATTTTCGCTTCATATTTGTGTTTGCTTAACATCTTTTGACAATTTGCCTATGAGCGTTTGGATTTTTTTTTCATATTTGTGGAAGCACTTAAATTATTGGTCGGTCAGTTGGTATGTCTCACGGTCGAATGGTCGGCATTTCGTTGATGGTTCTACATACAAATGAATCAATTATTGATTTGCCATTTAGGGCTCGTTTGCCATTAGGTAAACAGAATAGAATGGCAAGTGTAGTGGTGGTTGTGAGTATGAGTAGTTAAAAAAATATTGAAAATATTCTTAAGCGATATGTTCGCTCGCTACATTTCCTCGTTGACCCTCCTTATCGTATTTGCGTAAGTACGTAAGTAAGGCAGATTTTATTTCTTCCGATAACTATTCTATTTTTTGCAAAGGGGGGTTTATTATTTTTTATTACTCATCGTCCTCCTATTTTTAAGTGCTGATTGTCACACAGACAAATTGTTGAGTCTTATCTAATCTCAGGTTACTTTAGTTTGTGAACAACAAAAATTAAAATGTTAATCTTTATTTTTTGTGATATCAAAAATTCAATATTTATTTTAATATCCACATGATTGCGACAGAGAAATGGTCACTAGGGCAGGGAACTAAAAAAAATATTTTTCAAGGACCTAACATCTATACAAGGCGTGGATTTTTAAAATAATTTTTTTCGCCACCTATATCAGGCGTGGATTTTTAAAATAATTTTTTTTCGCCACCTATATCAGGCGCGGATTTTTTAAATAATTTTTTTCGCCACCTATATCAGGCGTGGATTTTTAAAATAATTTTTTTTTCGCCAGCTATATCAGGCGTAGATTTTTTAAATAATTTTTCCCCACCTATATCAGGCGTGGATTTTTAAAATAATTTTTTTCGCCAGCTATATCATGCGTGGATTTTTTAAATAATTTTTTTTTTCGCCAGCTATATCAGGCGTGGATTTTTTTAATAATTTTTTTTTTCGGCACCTACATCAGTCGTGGATTTTTTAAGTAATTTTTTTCGGCACCTACATCAGTCGTGGATTTTTTAAATAATTTTTTTTCGGCACCTATATCAGGCGTGGATTTTTTAAATAATTTTTTTCGCCACCTATATCAGGCGTGGATTTTTTAAATAATTTTTTTCGCCACCTATATCAGGCGTGGATTTTTAAATAATTTTTTCGCCACCTATATCAGGCGTGGATTTTTAAATAATTTTTTTTCGGCACCTATATCAGGCGTGGATTTTTTTAATTATTTTTTTCGGCACCTATATCAGGCGTGGATTTTTTAAATAATTTTTTCGCCACCTATAACAGGCGTGGATTTTTTAAATAATTTTTTTCGCCACCTATAACAGTCGTGGATTTTTTAAATAATTATTTTAACATCTATATATACAAATAATCAACAAAAATATTTTATAAATATTTGCTGCTATTTTTGTTATTTTATCTTTGACCAAAATTAAAAAAAACATGTTGATTATACAACCTTGACAAAAATATATAAATAAAATTTCAAATTCCATATGGACGGATGTATTGGATGGCGGTGATATTCATTCCAAAACACTTTGCTAGTCTGCCAAATGTATTATTTTTTTCAGTTTCTTGACCTACAACAATAGAAGAACAGCAACAACAATATCGACCACATTTGGCAGACATATGGATGTGTCTACCTAGCTCTTGTTCCCAAATCTACTCTTTGGAATAACAAGCTGTAAATTTAAAATAAAATTAAAATACAACTCGTCTTCGAAATATTTGAAACAGTAATTATATTTCAAAATTTATGATCTAAACAACTACTAGTTTTTTGTTTTGATTAAATTTACATTGAAAATTCTTTGAAATAGTCAATGAGTCATCAATTTCAAATCTGGTCATTTACTATTTAGTTTTACTGACTAGACAATAAATAACAAAACAAAAAACAACAACAACCGATCAAGTAAATATCGAAACAATAAAATTGTAATCAACTGCTGCTGTTGTCACACGAAGTATAATTAGCGAATCTCAATTGCTGTTAAAGGGGGTAATCAATGGATTTTTTATAGCCAGAAAACAATGTTGTTGTTTGTTTATTTTATGTTTTAATTTCAATTGATGATGTTATTGTTGATACAAAATTTAAAAATTATTTATTTACAAAGCAGCCAGAATATATTTTTTTTAATTATTAAAAAAAAATCACGCCATATATAGACCTTGAAAAAAAAATTATTTAAAAAATCCACTCCTTGTTTGGCGTGGTAGTAGGAGTAGGAGAGTTGCCAATGCCCATCTTCATGGGTGGCGGATGGGAAGGGGGTCTCCATGATGTGCAGAGTGAAACTGACCTAGGTCTTTCTCTGCACTTCGTGGAAACCTTGGGGATCTTCGGAACCCTCGTGGACCAAAATGGATCAACTACGATGGCTAAAAGAAGTAAAAAGAATAATGTTACGTTGAAGGGAATTAATAACCCAATACCGGCGGCAATCGTTGGTGAGGTCACAAGCCACGTGTCGTCGAGATCAAACGATTGTGATCCGGCTGTTCTAGGTGTGGATGCCTTGGCACCTGCAGCGGTATTTGTTACAAGTGCATCAATTCAAATCCAAAACGTTGATGAACCGGCTATTCTTTAGGCAAATGAGCATGTCAAGACTGGTGAAAATCAGTCTCTGGCTGACAGGACTGTAGTTCTGGGAGGGGATGACCTACACGGGACTCTAAGCGCTATGCGCGATAGCCTAGAGGAGCAAAGTAAGGAACTCTTCGATCAGTTTGGCAGACTGAAGAAGAGCAATGTGGAGATATGCTTCCGGAGGAACTGCTACTGAATCTTACCCTAACTGTTGATGATGAGCTGAACACCACGGTGATCCCAGCCAATTCTACACAGGGGGATTGTTGTAGTATTAACGAAGGAAGCGCAGACCCTGTTGATCGACCGACTTCAAGTCTGACTACAACAGGCGAACGGCCTTGGTGTAAATCCAACGAAAACGGAACTGGTAATGTTCACCAGCAAGCGTAATCTCGGCGTTTTTGCTCCACAAACACTGGATGGAGTGCAACATCATCTATCTCCCGAAGCAAAGTACTTCGGCACAATCCTGGACTGTCAACTACGATGGAATAGGAACGCTGAACTCCATTGGAAAAAGCTGGGGGATAAAACCATCGAATATACACTGGTTGTATAACACCGTGGCAAGGCCCATCCTATCCTATGGCTGTCTTGTGTGGTGGAACTGTCTGAGCCACAAGTCGACATCCAGTATATTAGATAAGGTACAAAGGGCCGCATCGATTTTAGTTACAGGAGCGCATACCTTGTTGACCGACCGACATCAAGTCTGACTACAACAGGTCCTGTGTCGGCACCTGCCGACAAAGTTCAGAGGTAATCTGCGACGGAGGCGATGTCCGACGATGGGAAATCTGTCGAAACCCCAGCAACGGACAGCGGCGCAAGAGTTGGGAAGGCTCGAGAAGTAGCTGCTGCGAAGCATTACAAATGTGCTATATCGTATCTCCGCAAATTCGTGGGGCGAGACGGGAATTTGATCTCGGAGAGACATTTGCTCTCCTGGGGGAGCAAATGTCGCCCACAGAGAAAATCTTTGAAGCGCATCCCCTCTTCAGAAGGCCCGCAACCCTCACCAAAGAAGACGATGACTTCTCGTATGGCAGACCCTTCTACCTCATACCTACAAACCTACATACAAACGGCGGAGAAACAGCCTAGTACAGAGAAGGGATCAACCTCCTCTGGAAAGGCGATCTCCAAAGTTCGTAGCCAAAGACAGCGAGAGCCATATGACAGACCTTCGAAGGTAGCCGCTGATGAAGACCTTCAAGTGGCAATCATTGACAAATCTGATCATCATGGCAGGATTAGTGAACATTATTTAAAAAAAAAATTATTTAAAAAATCCACGCATAAAAATATTTTTTAAAAATAAAAAAATTAATTTTGGGCCTCTCAATTTTTCTCAGTGTATTTGTATTTTCCTTATCACTCTTGGTTGACCACGACAATCAATGTTTTGAAGGGTACTACCTCATCACTTAGTCCAACAACGCAACAGTTAGACCCCTTTACCCACTCCTCTTCCCCTCCTTGCAAAATATTTATCACACTCATTTTTCACTCTTTGGCATTCTCAGTGAAATTTTCACTCTTTGTGTGTTTTTTTTTTAATTTTTTGTTTTTCATTATTTTTTGATTATCTGTAAATAAAAACTACTCACACGGGTTGGTGAGGAGAGAGCGGAAGGAGGGACCACAAAATTTTTTCAATGCACAAACATATACCATGTCTGTCCGAATGTAATCTACATGTTTTGTTTCTGTTTTTGAGTAGTGTATCAGAACACAGAGAACCCCTTTTTTCAGTCAGTCTCGCTCGATCCCGTCGCATTATCTATCAGTGAATATTTTTATTTGGTTTTTTATTCGCTATAAACATTTTAATTTTTATTTTCGCAATGTCGAAACAGTCGGGTAGTATTAATTGAACAAATTGTTGTTATTGAACCAAAGAAATAAAATTAAAACATAATAAAAAATAAATAAAAAAAAAAATCACAACAAGTGAAGTGATTCAAAATCTCGTTTGAAAAAAAATTTCAAATATTTTTTTTGGAGATAAGAAAACTAAATTCTGATTTACAACAAGTGCCGCAAATATCCGTTCATTCCAACAAAATGCCTTACGAAACATTGAGGTAGCTAAAATATATTACAAAAAAAAAAGAAAAACAACAACAAAAGTTTTCTAAAATTTCGCCACCAATTTTTTTTGCGTTGTGATTTTACAATAAACTGTGATTTTTTTTCTTCTTCTTCTTCTCATAATTGGTTTTCTTCGAAAATCTAATGACGTTTGCAGAGAGTCCCCTCTCCCAATCTCAGTGTGTGTGTGTGATTGTGTGTGCATGCTCTCCCTTATAGTATCCATTTCAATTATTAATTAAAAAAATTAATATTTAATAATAATATTAATTAAATATTTATTTGTATTATTTGTTTTGGTTTTTCCTGACCCCTAATGGCTTACAATCGATTTTCTACTGTCGATTTTATTTTTTTTTCTGTTTGTTTTATATCCTAATTACCTGTCAAATGTGTTTGTGGATATTAATGACATTTTTGATAATGATGGCCATTGTGACGTTGATGAGAATGACTCCCATATTTATTTATTGTTGTTATTGCTGTTCTCTCATTGCTTACACTTGTCACCTATGTCTAACGGCAAAAGGGCAATATGTCACTCAGGTTTATCAACGAAGAACAACAACAACAGTGACAGCAACACCAAAGTAAACATGTGTTCTCTAAGGTTAAATGACAAACACTTAATGACCACTGACCGTTACTACTACAATGACGGCAACTCTCATTTATAGGTTACACAAGGTCGATTTGTGGAATTAATGGAAATAATAAATTTATTTCAATTAACTCCACAAATTATCTTTAAATAATTTTTTTTCCAAACCTATACTAGGCGTGGATTTTTTAAAATGTTTTTTTCCAAACCTATACTTACTTAGCTGGCTTGTAACAGAACTTTCGTTAAATAAGCCGAGCTTTAAAAAAGATTTCCAGACGCGTCGGTCTTTTGCGCAGTTTTTCCAATTTGAAAGACCCTATTCGGCAATGTTGTCTTCCACTTGGTCTTTCCATTTTATATTAGTGGTCTACCCCTTCTGCGTGAACCATCAGCTGATGGTTCTCACAACATGACCTAGCCAAGGTAGTCACTGCAGCTCAATACGTCTAACAATGTCAATGTCCGAGAATAGCTGGTATAGCTCATGTTCATTCGACGGCGATATTCACCGTCAATGCAGATCGACCCATTAATCTTTTGGAGAATTTTTCACTTAAACCTTCCAAGAGCTGCCACATCTGCTTGAGCAAGTAGCCATGCTTCAGATCCACATAACAGCACGGGCTGGGGCATCTTCATTCATTCTCACAACATGACCTAGCCAACGTCTAACAATGCCGATGTCCGAGAATAGCTGGTACAATTCATGGTTCATTCGACGACGGCGATATTCACCGTCAACGCAGATCGGTCCATAGATCTTTCAGAGAATTTTTCTCTCAAACACTCCAAGAGCTGGCTCATCTGCTTGCGCAAGTACCCATGCTTCAGATCCATATAACAACACGGGTAGTATCAGTGTCTTGTAGAGTGTGAGTTTGGTCTGGCGAGAGGTGTCCTTTTTTCTAAACTGCTTACGTAGACCATAATAGCATCTGTTGGCCATCACAATCCTTCTCCAAATTTCAAAACTGATGTCATTCGTTTCGTTTATGGCGGGACCAAGGTATGTAAAATCTTTGACTACCTCGAAGCTGTAGTTCTCAAGTTCCACAGTTGGTCCGAGTCTACTGGACGTCAGCGAGAATTTTTCTCTCAAACACTCCAAGAGCTGCCTCATCTGCTTGCGCAAGTACCCATGCTTCAGATCCATATAACAGCACGTGTAGTATCAGCGTCTTGTAAAGTGTGAGTTTGGTCTGGCAGAAGGTGGACTTGCTTTTGAGTTTTTTGCTCAGACCATAGTAGCATCTGCCAGACCCACTTTGGCAAACTCCTTCTTAATTTGTTAAAATGTGGCTATTACCGCTCTCAGTATTCGACCCATTATGTCGATGTCACCGGCGTAGGCGAGTAACATGTATTGTTTGGTGTACAGATTGTCATTTCTGTTCACCTTTGCGTCTCATATGACCTTTTCCAGCAGGATGTTAAAAATATCACACGACCAACAATCACCTTGTCTGAATCCTCGTTCGGTATTAAAGGGCTTTCCGACTTTAACTGCTGATCTTATGCCACTTAAAGGTATCCTGCATAGCCATATTAATTTTGCAGGAATGCCGAACGCAGACATGGCTTTATACATCTCTGAACGGATAGGTCTGTCGAATGCGGCTTTATAGTCGATGAGTAGATGGAATGTGTCGATGTGTTTTTCGTGGGTCTTTTCCATGATTTGGCTCAGAGTGAAGATCTGGTCAATGGTGGATTTGCCAGGTCTGAAGCCGCATTGGTATGGTCCAATAATGTCATTGACCGTTGGCTTCAGTCGTGTACACAGCACACCGGGATAGCTCTTTATATGCGAAGGGAAGAAGTCTAATTCCTCGATAGTTGGCACATATCGTCTTGTCTCCTTTTTTGTGCACAGGACACAGGATGCTGAGGTTCCAATCATGTAGCATGCATTTTTCGAGCCAAATTGTACTAATCAACTGGTGCATGCTCCTGACCAGCATCTGACCACCAGTCATGAATAGTTCGGCTTGTAACCCATTGGCACCTGCTGCTGCCTGACTTCATCTTGGCTGGGTGGTATACACCCTATATTGATGTCTTATTGATTTTTTAAATATTTTTTTTTTTCTTTTTTTTTTTTTTTTGAATATATAAATTCCACTTTTTTCGGTTTCTGTTTTTAAAGAAATGACCTCAACAAATTTTTAAATAAAGTTATTATTCATAAACCAGAAAAATTTCCAATAAATTGAACTTTTTCCATAACAAATTCAGTTAATTAATTATTTGTTGTTGCTGTTGTTTGTGTGTGCTTAGTAAACAAATGTCAATATTAACACCCCCAAAATAAGTTCTGCAGGCTATACAATGTCCCACACATGTGTAAGAACACACTCGTCATCAATATCGACCTCCACACACCTCGGAGACTCCTACTCCTCACTCGCCGATGTGTTCTGAAATGCAAAACACACACTCGTATTAGTCTGGGGAATTAATATGTTGTTCTAACTGATTTCGTGTTTATTCTCCTGGCTTATTTCCCATTTCATATCTTGTTTATTGATTGTAACAGAAAATGTAGACCTACGGAGGCCAAACACACGTGTGTGGTGTATTGATATTAATTTAAGGCTTACATAAATTAATGAAATGTTATTTCCCATTTTTTACATTAAAAAGATTAGTTATTGCGGGACGGGGGAATTTTTGGAAAGCTTTAGTTTTAATGAATGGAGAATTTTTGAAAATGAGTTATAAGGAAGGTATAGAAGGTGTGAAAAGAATTAAAGAATGTATTTCCTTTACAAACTAAGGTTGTGAAAATATATTTTTTAATATATCCTGAAAAATTCATAACTGAAAGATCTACAACATATTTTTTTTATGTTTAAGGACCTCTTATTTTAATTTATTGATATTGATTAATCTTTAAAAATAATATTATCCCTAAATATGGATATAGATGAAGGATTCTTGAATGTCTTCTACCCATAGAAGACCACAAAAAATTTGAATACGAAAATGGTGATATTGATTTGTATGGAAATGGAGATATTTTAAATCCACACCCTTAAAAATATATTTTTTTAAAAATCCACACCTTGTGTAGACTTAAAAATATTCTTTAAAAAATTCACACCTTATGTAGGCCCTTAAAAGTATTCTTTATAAAATCCACGCCTTATGTAGACCCTTAAAAATATTTTTTAAAAAATTGTCACCTTATGTAGACCCTTAAAAATATTCTTTAAAAAATTCACGTCTTATGTAGACGCTTAAAAATATTTTTAAAAAATCCACGCCTTATTTAGACCCAAAAAATATCACAAAAAATTCGATTACGAAAATGGTGATATTGAAGACCCTTAAAATTATTTTTTTTTTTTAAAATCCACGCCTTATATAGACCCAAAAAGACCACAAAAAATCGAATACGAAAATGTTGATATTGAATTGTACGGAAATGCAGATATTATAGATCCAAGAATATGTTTTAAAAAATCCACGCCTTATTTTGACCCAAAAAATGATCACAAAAAATTCGAATACGAAAATGGTGATATTGAATTGTACGGAAATGCAGATATTATAGATCCAAGCCTTATGAAGACCCTTAAAAATATTTTTTTAAAAAATCCACGCCTTAAAGATCTTTTTAAAAAGCCAGGCTTTATGTTGACTCTCTGTAGAACCTAAAAACCTTTTATTTAAATTCGCACCCTTAAAAATATATATTTTTTTAAATTCACGCCTTAGGTCTTTATGTAGACCCTTAAAAATATATTTTTTAAATCCACGTGAAAATTTTTTCCCTTTACCACTGACCACTTTGAAAGCCCTTCGATACATGTTTTTTTACAATTGTTTGACAAAATAATTACACAGTATTTGGACAATAAAATGGAATTTATAACCACAAACACACACAACACATGTGTGTAAATTGTCAAAAAAAAAAACAACAACATTTACGACGTTTACACCCCACCCACCCATCAAAAAAAACTTTTCGACTGACAAAAAACCCGCCAAGTTCTAAACGTAACAGACATTCGAACATTTCTCAAGTAATAATAAATCAGTGGACATTTTGAAAATTTCAGTGATGACTTCTAGTCACGCTAATGGTCTTGAACTGCTGGTAGGTAGTCGATGATGATGGTGGTGGGGTAGCGGCAGTAACCTTTCCATGAAAATATGTATATGAATATCGGAACTTCATATTGGAAAACCAAAAAAAAAATACTGAACAGGGAAATTCATTTCTAATTAAAGACCTTGACAGAGAATTGGGCAGGGGGATTAAGGGGACTTGGTAGGAATTTAATAATACGGGTGGACGACGTCATTTGTTTTTTAGAACATTTTTGGTTTTCCGTTAAAATATTCGAAGGATGTGGGGGAAAGTGTTTTGTATAAGTAACTGATTTATAATACTATCTAGCCTCTAATTCAACTTCCCAACTAAACCTCGTATTTGGAGAACCACAAAAAGGACACTCGAAGGATTTACATAAACTTAAATGGCAGGCGTTAATGTGTGCCTTCAATTGTCTATTAATAAGGAATTATTCTGAGAATTTCTGCGGGGTGGTTCCAGGACTTTTGTCGTCAGCACAATTGATAAATAATTTAGAACAGAGAATGATTAATGAATGTAACTTGGAAAAATCCTTTTAATTTAGCGTTTGACTTTTCGATACAAATTAAAAATAAAGCAATAAGGAAATTTCGGAAGGAAATTATAGGGTCATTAGTAGTATTTAGTGTTATTATAACAAGTCAATGAACTCCGCGTGGCAATGCGGAAGAGAATATGAAAAGAAATTAATTGAATATCCCGCGTCATTAATACAAAAAAATAAAAGAATCTAAATAGAATAGTTTTTATGGGGCCTGGATAGTTTAAAAAATGTTTTTAAAAGACTACTACAAGGCGTAGATTTTTTAAAAATGATTTTAAGGTTCTATCAAAGGCGTGGATTTTTTAAAAATGATTTTAAGGTTCTATCAAAGGCGTGGATTTATTAAAAAATATTTTAGGGGATTTCAATGGCGTGGATTTATTAAAAAAATATTTTAAGGGTCTATCAAAAGCGTGGGTTTTTAAAACATATTTTTTCCGATGTCTAAGGGGCCTATCAAAGGCGTGGGTTTTTAAAACTTATTTTTTTAAAGGTCTATGGGGCCTATAAAAGTTGTGGGTTTTTAAAATATATTATTCGACGTGAGCGAAGAAGGTATTATTCCAGAAAATTTAAAGCATTTGGTTCCACTGCTCGGTGGCGATTTCTCAGGACGTGTGGCTGCTTAGGTAATGATGAAGTGGCTTATTTCTTCTACATGAATCTGATGTTGGATGCTCCTTTAATTGTGTTCAAATTGATTATGTTTTTATGGCGTCTATTGGTGTGGACGGAATACCTGTAGATTTTGTTAGACTTATGTTCTCCTATGTTGGTGATTATATTCTCGATATGATTAATTCAATACTAACATCTTCTGTGTTTCCTTCATCATGGAAAAGAGCTTGAGTTGTTCCGATACCTAAATGTCAAACAGTTAATAGACCTGCTGATTTTCCATTCTTTTTTTCCAAACCTATACTTAATTACTGGCTTGTGACAGAACATTCGTTCCATAAGCCGAGCTTAAAAAAGATTTCCAAGCACGTCGGTCTTGTGCGCTTCTTCTCCAATTTGAAAGACCGCGTTCCAAGATGTTTTTTTCTACTTGGTCTTTCCATCGTATTCGTGGCCTTCCCCTTCTGCGTGAACCATCAGCTGGTTCGCTTTTATATGTCTTCTGGGCTGGGGCATCTTCATCCATTCTCACAACATGACCTAGGCAACGTAGTCGTTGCAGCTCAATACAACTGACTATGTCGATGTCCGCGTATAAATTGTAGAGCTCGTGATTTATTCGACGCCGATATTCACCGTCGACGCAGATTGGCCCGTAGATCTTTCGGAGAAATTTTCTTTCAAACACCCCAAGAGCTATCTCATCTGCTTGCACAAGTACCCATGCTTCAGATCCATATAACAGCACGAGTAGTATCAGCGTCTTGTAGAGTGTGAGTTTGGTCTGGTGGGAGGTGGTCCTGCTTCTAAACTACTTACTCAGACCATAGTAGCACCGGTTGGCCATCACTATCCTTCTACGAATTTCAAACCTGATGTCATTCGTTCTGTTTATGGCGCTACCAAGGTATATAAAATCTTTGACTACCTCGAAGCAGTAGTTCTCAAGTTCCACAGTTGGTCCGAGTCTACTGGACGTCTTGCGCGTTGATACCATCATCTTGGTCTTCTCGCCGTTTACTGCCAGACCCACTTTGGCAGACTCCTTCTCAATTTTTTCAAAAGTGGCTGTTACCGCTCTCAGTGTTCGACCCATTATGTCGATGTCATCGGCGTAGGCGAGTAAATGGTGTTGTTTGGTGGAGCCATTTCAGTTCACCTTTGCCTCTCGTATGACCTTTTCCAGCAGGATGTTAAAAAGGTCACACGACAAACTTTCACCTTGTCTGAATCCCCGAGAGGTCCTTTCCGACTTTAACTGCTGACCTTGTGCCAGTTAAAGTTATTCTGCATAGCCGTATTTATTTTGCAGGAATGCCAAACGCAGACATGGTTTTATACAACTCTGAGCGGATAGGTCTGTCGTATGCGGCTTTATAGTCGAGGAATAGATGAAGTGTGTCAATGTGTTTTTCGTGGTTTTTTCCAGGGTTTGGCGCAGAGTGAAAATCTGGTCGATGGTGGATTTGCCGGGTCTGAAGCCGCATTGATATGGTCCAATAATGTCATTGTCGTTCACACAGCACACTGGATCGCACTTTATATGCGATGGGAAGGAGGCTAATTCCTCTATAGTTGGCACATATCGTCTTGTCTCCTTTTTTTGTGCAGGGGACACAAGATGCTGAGGTTCCAATCATTGGGCATGCATTCTTCTAGCCAAATTGTACTAATCAGCATCTGACCACCAGTCTAGAATAGTTCGGCTGGTAACCCATCGGCACCTGCTGCTTTTATTCTTCAGCCGATTAATTGCTATTCTGACTTCATCTTGGCTAAGTGGTATACATTCTATACGGTTATCTCTTATTGGTTCTGGGGTATCCTCTTCACCGCCACTATTTGATACCAGAAGTTTTTCGACATCTACTGGAGTGAATCTGGACGAGGTCTTTTATTCTAATATTAACCAGAAATCCCCAGCCAAATTCACGTCTCATTTCATGCCAGCTATAATACAGGGCGTAATCGTCTGATTTACTTACGCCAGTCCCTTTCCATCGCATTTCCTGTAAGGCAATAATATCGGCTTTGTACTTCTTGAGTACATCCGCCAAAGCGAACACTGCGCCTGTTCTGTAGAACGTGCGCACATTCCAAGTGCAGATCGTGGTCCTTTATACGTTTGCGGGGGTCGTCAACATTAGGGGGGTTTGGTTTTCTTTTTATTTGCTTGTTCATAGTAGGTTCGGTTTTATATTAGCTCATTATTTCATCGGGTGATGAAAATAGCTACCCCAGGTGGCACCACGGGGAGTTCAGAGTCTACAATTGAGATGAAAGGGGTCCAAGATAAGCCTGGACTTCGCCATGTTAAAGCCAATCAGAGCCGTTGCTTGGTATCCATCATCCCCTACGCCACCAGTATTTTTTGCACACACACACGAATATCCTTGTAATCCTTTATTTATCCTTGAACTGCTGGTCATTAGCAAGTCTTTATTTTCTGAAAATTTTTTTAAAACCTTCAAACAAATATTATAAATTATTCCTGCAGCTACTACCGAGGGCTTCTGGTTATTTTACGAGCACAACAACAACACCACCAACCAGCCAACCAATAAAAATCAATATTACTATTTTTGTTGTTGTCGCATTTGTCTGTCTGACCATTGTCTAACACACCCATTTTTTCTTTCTTTTCTATTTTCCTTCTTCTTCTTTAGAAGCGATGTTATTATGGCCAACAACTATAACGCAACGAACGGAAGCGGAAACGCCAATTCAACACATGAACGACGCCAGCAACAACCGATTTTCTTGTGGTGGGGTCAACGATTATGGCAGGAGTTACGTGGCCGCATACATATGCGTACCCCACCCGCCACAACACCCGATGATGATATGAAAACCCCCTCAGATGGTGGCGGAGGTGGTGGTGCAGGTGGCACCGGCTTGGGTACGCCCCTCGATGATTCCGAGAAACGTATTATCTTCATTAATCGCCCACAGATCCAGAAGTTCTGTAACAATCATATATCCACAGCAAAATATAGTTTTATAAGTTTTCTGCCATCGTTCCTGTTCGAACAGTTTCGAAGGTATTCGAATTGTTTTTTCCTGCTGATTGCCTTGCTGCAACAGATTCCCGATGTGTCGCCAACGGGACGATATACCACATTAGTGCCATTGATATTTATTTTGGCTGTGAGTGGTATTAAGGAAATTGTGGAGGACATTAAGCGGCATCGGGCCGATAATGAAATCAATCATCGCACGGTGGAGAGGCTAAAAGATGGCGCCTGGATGACTGTGCGTTGGGAACAATTGGCCGTGGGCGATGTTGTGAAAATTCCCAATAATACCTTTTTCCCAGCCGATTTGATATTGCTGTCCTCGTCGGAGCCTCAGGCCATGTGTTTTATTGAGACCTCCAATTTGGATGGGGAAACAAATTTGAAAATACGCCAAGGAGTGCCAGCCACGGCAAGGTTGCTGGAGACCCGAGATCTGGTCGAACTGGCTGGGGTAATGGAATGTGAGTTGCCGAATCGTTTGCTATACGAATTCAATGGGGTCTTGAAGGAACATGATAAACCGGCCGTGTCTCTAGGTCCGGATCAGATTTTACAACGTGGTGCAGTGCTGCGTAATACCTCATGGATATTTGGTATGGTGGTCTACACGGGGCATGATACGAAATTGATGAAAAATTCCACTTCGGCCCCGCTGAAAAGATCCACCGTGGACCGATTGACGAATACCCAAATTTTAATGCTCTTTATGATCCTGCTGGTCTTGTGCCTGACCAGTGGCGTATTCAATTTCATCTGGACCCGACAATACTTCACAGCCGATTGGTATCTGGGCCTCGATGATTTCAAGAGTAAAAACTTTGGCTACAATCTCCTCACCTTCTTCATTCTCTTCAACAATTTAATACCCATCTCGCTGCAAGTTACCCTGGAACTGGTGAGATTTTTACAGGCTCAATTTATTAATTGCGATATACAAATGTATCACGTGGAATCGAATACTCCAGCCATGGCACGAACTTCGAATTTAAATGAAGAATTGGGTATGGTGAAATATATATTTTCGGATAAAACAGGCACCCTGACCCGCAATGAAATGGTTTTTAAAAAATGTTCCATTGTTAGTGAAATTTATCCGACGGAGAACACCCCGGAGCAGAGTTTGGTGGTACAAAATCTCCTTAGTAAACATCAGGATGCTGGGATCATTAGAGAATTTTTGGTTTTACTTTCCGTGTGCCACACAGTGATACCCGAAAAGAATCCCGATGGTTCAATAACCTATCATGCCGCCAGTCCGGATGAGCGGGCCCTGGTGGATGGTGCCAAACAGTATGGTTTTGTTTTTGATACCCGCACGCCGCACTATGTGGAAATTAATGCCCTGGGCCTGAGAGAGCGTTATGAGATTTTAAATGTGCTGGAATTTACCTCCACACGCAAGAGGATGTCGGTGATATGTCGAACCCCAGAGGGGGAAATAAAACTTTATTGCAAGGGAGCCGATTCGGTGATCTATGAACGTCTGGCCCATGAGGGGAAATCATTTAGTGATGTGACCTTGCAACACCTGGAAGAATTTGCGGCAGAGGGTCTGCGAACCCTTTGCTGTGCTGTGGCCTCGATACCCCAAGATGTCTACGATGATTGGCAGGCCACCTATCACAAAGCCTCCACCACCCTCAACGATCGTGAACGTAAAATGGAAGAAGCGGCGAATTTAATAGAAAACAACCTGCATCTATTGGGCGCCACTGCCATTGAGGATAAGCTACAAGATGGGGTACCTGAAACAATAGCCTCCCTCATTGAGGCGGGGATAAACATCTGGGTCTTGACAGGGGATAAACAAGAAACCGCCATTAACATTGGCCATTCCTGTCGTCTCATCTCCCCCTCCATGGATATTGTCATCCTGAACGAGGAAAGCCTCGATGCCACCCGCGAAGTCATACATCGTCATTCCAGTGAGCTACAGACTTCGATAAATAAAAACTGCAATGTGGCCTTGATCATCGATGGCAAGACGCTGAAATATGCCCTAAGCTGTGATCTGCGAAGAGAATTTCAGGAGTTGTGTACCAGCTGCCGCGTCGTGGTATGCTGCCGCGTTTCACCCATCCAAAAAGCCGAGGTGGTAGAACTCATTACCACCACCACCAAGGCTGTGACCCTGGCCATTGGTGACGGCGCCAACGATGTGGCCATGATCCAAAAGGCCAATGTCGGTGTTGGCATCTCCGGGGTAGAGGGTCTACAGGCGGCCTGTGCCTCAGATTATTCAATAGCCCAATTCCGCTACTTAAAGCGTCTCCTGCTGGTACATGGTGCATGGAATTATAGGCGTATAACCAAACTCATCCTCTATTCCTTCTATAAAAATGTCTGCCTCTATGTCATAGAGCTGTGGTTTGCCATCTATTCAGGGTGGTCGGGTCAAATCTTGTTCGAAAGGTGGACAATTGGTCTGTATAATGTGGTGTTCACCGCCCTGCCACCCTTTGCCATTGGCATTTTTGAAAAGGTCTGCTCTGCGGAGACCATGCTGAAATATCCCCTGCTCTATAAACCCTCACAAAATGCCAAACTCTTCAATGTCCAGGTATTTTGGGTGTGGATCATCAATGCCCTGCTGCATTCGATAATACTCTTTTGGTTGCCCCTGGGGGCTTTGGGCAGTGAAACCATTTGGGCCAATGGCAAAACCTCCGATTATCTTCTCTTGGGTAATCATGTCTACACCTATGTTGTGGTCACCGTCTGTTTGAAAGCTGGTCTTTCAACAAATTCCTGGACCTGGCTGACGCATGCCTCCATTTGGGGCTCCATTGGCCTTTGGTTCCTTTTCATTTGTATTTATTCGAATTTTTGGCCTCTCCTACCCGTCGCGGCCAATTTCCTTGGCATGGAGCGGCAAATCTTCACAACGCCCATTTTCTGGTTTGGTTTACTCCTTGTACCCATAACCACCCTACTAGTCGATGTACTCTTCAAACTTGTACAAAATACCGTATTCAAATCGTTGACCGAAGCTGTACGAGAATCGGAAATACGTAAACATGATCCCGATGATGTTATGAATGAATCGAGATCATCGTTTACGGAAACGGCCAGGCTATTGCGTAGTGTATTTATAAGGCGAGCGAATACCCGCGTCGATACGGATGTGGAGCTGTCACATGGTTATGCATTTTCACAGGAGGAAGGTGGTGCGGTCTCACAATCGGTTATAATCCGTTCGTATGATACGAATCTGCAAAAACCCAGTGGCAACTAGAATCGTAAGCAGTATTGGGCAAGACAAAGATTTTAATATAATATCCAAAATAAAAAATCGAAATTAAAATTAAATTAATATTGAAATTAAAAAAAAAAATTGAAAAAGAAGAACAAGTGAAATACAAAATAACCACCAAAATACAATAAGAAAACCCTGATAAATGATAAAAACAACAATAACAACAAATGTAGATTTTTTACTGAAAACCTCCAAAATTTTCCACGTAGCTGTTTTTTTTTCAAAATTTTTGTTTAAATGTAGAAATAAAAAATTCAGAATAATTCCACCTAGTCCTCTGTGGCCTGAACCTCCATAAGACCACTTGATTTGCTATAAAATCACATGACCTGCAATGTAACCATTTGGTCTTCTTTAAGACCCTATGGTCGTATACCTGAATAAAAAGTGTCCATTATTCTATAGAACCAATTGTTCTTCTATGAGAACAATTGGTCCTCTATAAGACCACTTGATCCTCTATAAGACCATTTATCTCTATTAATTCACTTGGTTCTCTATAAGACCCTTTAGTCTGCCATATGTTAATTTGACCTTCTATAAGAACCAAAAAGGTTCCACAATTCCATAGAACCACACGGTATGGTACAAGACCATTTCGACCTCTATAAGGCAACTTGATAAATAGTTGGTCTGCTATAAAATCACTTGACCTGGTATAAGACCAATTGGCTTTATAGCAGACCAAAAGATTCCACAATTCTATTAAACCACTTGGTCCTCTATAGGACACTAAATGGACACCTCTATATGACCACTTAGACCTCTGTAAGTCCACTTGGTCTGATATAAAATCATTTGACCTGTTTATGCCGATTTGGCCTTCTATAAAACCAAGTGGCTTTATAGCAGAACAACAGGTTCCAAAATTCCATGGAACAACTTGATCCTCTATATGACGACTTAGACCTCCATAAGTCCACTTGGGTCTCTATAAGACCACTCCGCCTGCTATAAAACCTTTTGGCCTTCTATAAGATCATAAGATATTATAGCTAATCAAAAAGTTCCACAATTCTGTAGAACCACTTGGTCCTTTATAAGACCACTTAGACCTCTATAAGATTACTTTGGTCCTCCATAACACCTTGGATTGCTATAAGATCACCTTGTTCTTCATAAGACCAGTGATACTCTATAAGACCCACTTAACTTGATACATGATGATTTTTGGCCTTCTATGAGACCAAGTGGTATCTCTATATGACCAACCAGATCCTCCATAAGAACTCCTAAACCTTTGTGAAATTATCGAATCCTCTACAACACCACCTGGTCCTCTGTAAAAACTAGTGACGGATGTTCTATAAGACCGATTAGTCATCGACAGGATCACAACTTGATCCTCCTATGATGGGCTCTTCTATGAGACCAAATGGTCATTACAATCTTATAGAAGATCAAATGGAATTCTAGAATACCAAATTGACATATAGCAAACCCATGTGGTATTAAAAAAACAACAACTAGCCTTGTTTGAGGTTAGATGCACTCCTTCCGATTTTCAATATTTTAAGGATTATGGACACAATTTTTCAATCGAATTGGCTCTAATTTGAAATTTTGAGTCTTCAGGTGTTGGGAAATCTTTATACCAAAAATTATCAACATTGGCCCACCTTTAAATATAGACTCCATATAAGGACTGCTTCCGCTTTTCAATATTTTAAAGATTTTGAATACATTTTCCAAACTAATTTGCTGTAATTTCATATTTTGGATTCTCATGGTTTAAAAAATCTTCCTACGAAAAATTATAAATTTTGGTTGATTTTTCGATAGAGTCTACCTTTATGCTATCTTCAGATTTTCAGTATTTTAAGGATATTGTACACACTTGTCAAGCGAATTGGCTGCAATTTAATATTTGGGGTTCTAATGGGATTACAAATCATCCTACTAAAAATTATGAATATTGGTTTATTTTTCTCTATATAGTCAACTTTTTCCATACCTTCCGATTTTCGGTATTTTAAGGATTTTTGGTCAAGTTTTCCAACCAAAGTCGCTGCAATTTGATATTTGGGGTTCTCATGGTGTAACAAATCTCCCTACCAACATTTATCTCTATTGGTCCACCTTTAGGTATAGACTCTATATAAGGACTCCTTCCGATTTTCAATATTTAAAGAATTTTGAACACATTTCCCAACCGAATTGGCTGTAATTTGATATTTTGGATTCTCATGGTTTAACAAATCACCATACAGAAAATTATAAATATTGTTTGAATTTTCGATATAGTCCACCTTTATGGTACCGTCCGATTTCCGGTATTTTAAGGATTTTGAACACATTTTCCAAGCGAATTGGCTGCAATTTAATAATTGGGGTTTTTATTGGGTAGTTTATCTTCCTACCAAAAATTATCTATATCGGACCACATTTAAATATGACACCCATATATCGACACGTTCCGATTTTCGGTATTTTAAGGATTTTTGACATATTTTCCAAACGAATTGGATGTAATTTGATATTTTGAGTCTTCAGGTGTTAATAAATATTACTACTCAAAATGATCAAAATTGCTAAAATTTCCTATCTAGCCAACCTTTACCATACCCTCCGATTTTCGGTATTTTAAGGATTTTGATGAATTGGCTGTAATTTGATATTTGCGGTTCTCATGGTGTAACAAATAAACCTCCCAAAAATGATCTATACTGATCTACTTTGAGCCTAAACCCCATTTAAGGACTTTTTTCGATTACCGATATTTAAAGGATTTTGAACACATTTTCCAAGCGAATTGCTTGTAATTCGATATTTTGGATTCTCATTGGGTAATAAATCTTCCTACCAATAATTATCAAAATTTATCCATTTTTTGTTATAGCTCCCATATATCAACACTTTCCGATTTTCGATATTTAAAGGATTTTGAACACATTTTTTCAACCGATTTGGCTGAAATTTGATATTTGGTCCAATTTTAAGTATAGACCTCATACAAGGACTTCTTCCGATTTTCAGTATTTTCAGGATTTCGGACACATTTTTCCATCCCAAGTGGGTGTAATTGATATTTGAGATTCTCATGAGGTAGCCAATCTCCCTACCAAAAATTGGATCTTAGTTTTTTCATGTTTATAATTTCTTTCTTAAGTCCAAAACAATTAAAAGAAAACACGAATTTAGTATTTTGGGAAATTTTTATTGTTTCGACTTTCTCTACTTCATCTGGGCTGGTTATTTGTCGTGTAAAAAATATTCAAACCTAATACAAAATATTAAAAAACAAAAATATCACCTTATAGCGAAATAAACCAACAAATTGAAATAAATATTCGAAAAGAAAAAAATATTAAACAATTTTTATTTTTCAAAAAAGTATTGGCGTCAAATTAAAATCTTAAAATGATATTTAAAATATTGTATTTTGTGTGTATGCAGGGTTTAATTGTTTAACTTGTTTTTCAATTTTTAAAAATATAATTTTTGAAAAAAACAAATCTGTATAAAAAATTCTCAATGAAAAACTTGTTCTGAAAACAAACTGCTTTCTTTTCCAAAAAATATGCATTTAAATAATTTCCTAAAATAAATATTAAAATCCAATTTTTTTTAATTTATAAAAATATTTTGTATATTTTCGCCCCGTTTTATTTTTGTAAAACAAATAATTGAAATGATTTGTTAATTCTCAACATTTGATGTTTTTTTATTTATATATAATAATTAATTATATATATTTGTTAAATCTTTTTTGTATATATATACACTTTGTATGTACGTTTGTTTTGTTATTATTAGTAATAAGCCAGCTAATTTATTTATAAACAAATAAAATAAATCACATTTTTTTGTATTGTACTTACTACATTTTATAAAACAAATTATTATTAATATAAATAATATTTATGTGGTTTTTTTAATATAAGTATTTATATACATATTTTTTTAATAATAAGTAAAATATGAATTCCTAATATTTTTCAATAATTATAATAGATATTTGCACCCTACAATAAAAATGAAAAAAAATCAACAACACAAGCACAAAACATTTCACATAAGCACCCATATCAAATATAGGAAAAAAAATATTAAAAAAATAATAAAACAATTATTCAAAAAAATTAAAAATTTTATTTAAAAAAATTAAAAATTTTATTTAAAAAAATTTAAAATTTAATTTAAAAAAATATTAAAAAACTAAAAAATAAATATTTGAAGATATTACCGATATTGGATACAAAAAAATATTAAACAAAATTATTTAACAAAATTCGAAATTAATAAAAAAAAACAATAAATATTTGACGGATATTAAAAAATAATTCTAAAAAACACCCAAATTTTGTCCGATTGCTACGAAATTTTGCACAGTCAATCGAATTAAGCCCAGAATGAAGTGCATTATTGTTTTTTTAAACGGTTCAGAATTCGATATAGCTCCCATATATATTTCCGACCGATTTTATAAGAACGGTGCACCAAGTGGCCAAAAACTGTCCGATTGCTACGAAATTTTGCACAACGTATCGAAGTGAGCCCAGAATGAAGTGTATAAAATTTTATTAAAATCGGTTCTGATTTCGATATATATTTTCTTCCGATTTGAGGTAATTGGTGCAACAAACACCCCAAAGTTTGTCCGATTGCGATGAAATTTGGCATAGAGTGAAGAATTGAGCTTAGAATCTTGTGTATTAAATTTAATTGAAATCGGTTCAGATTTCAATATAGCTGTCATATATATTTTCTTTCGATTTCACATAAATGTTGCACCAAAGATGCTACATTCGTCCGATTGCCATGAAATTTGGTACAGAGTAAAGAATTGAGGTTAGAATGGTGTGTATTAAATTTTATTGAAATCGATTCAGATTTCGATATAGCTCCCATATATATTTTCTTCCGATTTGAGATTAATGGTGCACAAAATGGCCAAAGTTTGTCCGATTGTGATGAAATTTACCACAGCCTACCGAATTGAGGCTAGAATGACGTGTATGAAGTTTCATAAAAATTGCTTCAGATTTCGATATAGCTGTCATATATATTTTCTTCCGATTTGATATTAATGGTGCACAAAATGGTCAATATTTGTCCGATTGTGATGAAATTTACCAGAGCCTAGCGAATTGAAGCAAGAATGATGTGTGTGAAATTTTATTGAAATCGGTTCAGATTTCGATATAGCTCCCATATGTAATTCCGACCGATTTCATGTAAATGATGCATCAAACGCCCAAGGATTATCCGTTTGCGATTGAATTTTGCACAGTCTACCTAATTGAGTCTAGAATTGCGTGTATAAAATTTTATAGAAATTGCTTCAGATTTCGATATAGCTCCCATATAAAAATTTGTCGGAATTCCAGTAAATTTGGCAATGTTTGTCAGATTGTGACGAAATTTTGTATAGGGTATTGAATTGAGTCTAAAATTAAGTATGTTGTGTTTTAGGGAAATCGCTTTAGATTTCGATATTGCTCCCATATAAAAATTTGTCGGAATTCCAGTAAATTTTGCCAATGTTTGTTCGATTGTGATGCAATTTTGTATTGGGTATTGAATTGAGTCTAACATTAAGTGTGTTGTTTTTCCGATATGCGATGAAATTTGGCACAGAATGGTAAATTTTTGTCCGATTGTGATGAAATTTTGTATAGTGTATTGAATTGAATCCAGAATGAGGTGTGCAAAGTTTTGTTAAAATCACTTCAGATTTGTATATAGCTCCCATATAAAAATTTGTCGGAATTCCGATAAATGGTGCACAAAATGGCCAATGTTTGTCCGATTGCGACGAAATTTTGTATAGCGTACTAAATTTATTCTAAAAAAGGGTGTGTTGAGTTTTATCGAAATTGATATAGATTTGATATAGCTTCCATATACAAATTTGTCGGAATTCCGATAAATGGTGCACAAAATAGCCAAAGTTTGTCCGATTGCGACGAAATTTTGTATAGGTTATTTAATTGAGTCTGAAATAAGGTGTGTTGAGTTTTATCGAAATTGCTTCAGATTTTGATATAGCTTCCATATGCAAATTTGTCGGAATTCCGGTAAATGTTGCACCAAATAGCCAATGTTTGTTCGATTGTGTCCAAATTTTGTATAGGGTATTGAATTAAGTCTAAAATTAGGTGTGCTGAGTTTTATAAAAATCGCTTCAGATTTCGATATAGCTCCCATATAATAATTTATCGCAATTCCGATAAATGGTGCACCAAATATCCAATGTTTGTCCGATTGTCACGAAATTTTGTATAGGGTATTAAATTGAGCCTAAAAAGATATGTATTAAATTTTGTTGAAATCCGTTTAGATTTTGATATACCTCCCTTATATATTTTCGTCCGATTTTATATAAATTGAATATCAAAGTCTTGAAATCGGTCCAAATTACATAAAATTAGTGGTGTAGGTTATCGTATGGTTGTCCTCGGCTTATTTTGGGTTTGGATTGGAAAAAAATACTTGAAAATATCTGCACATATTTATTGTAACATAACCTTAAAATTAAAAAAATTAAAAAAAAATATTTTTTTATAATTTTTTTTTTAAATTGAAAAAAAATCCCGAAAAAATAATTGCAAATATTTATTAACTACATCTTTGGATTTAAATAAAAAATGGGTTTTTGTAACTAAAAAAAATTGAAGAAAAAATCCTAACCTCAAAAAAGAACACATTCATTGCTTATTACTTTTATAAATAAATAATTATATATTTTTGTATATATAACAAATTTTATGTATAATAAATAGTACCCCCCAAACCACCACCCCATAAACAATTTACAAATCATTTCAATTATTTTGTTTACAAATTAACAATAACCTAACCAAAAAAAATATTGCCAAATGTCCCTCTCTCTATATATATATTTATATAACAATATACAACAAAAAACCAAAAACAATAGCAGATTATATTGAATTTTTGTCTTGTACAACACTGTGGATACGATTTTTGTTACACCAACTGTGTGTGTGTGTGTATTATTTGACTAAGTTTTTTTTTTTAAAGAAAATAAAAACCAAACACCACCACCTCCAAGCAAACAAACACATAACCTAAAAAAAAATAATGAAATAAAATAACATTATTAAATAAAATAATGTCTCTCTCCTTCAGGAGGAGAGTTAGCAAAAACTAATCTACTTTAAATGGCCAAAGATGCACCCAAACAAACCCTCTACCCCCAAAACCCCCTAAATATCTAAATCAACTTTTTACGACACGCCCCCACATTACTTTTTTTGATACTATTTATATATAAAAATAAGTAAATAAATTAAAAACAAATAAATTTAAATTCTAAATATGTTTTTTGTCACTACTACCAATTTTTCCTTAAGTTTATTTTTTAATTATTTTTAAGATTAAAAAAATTATATATATTTAAAATAAGTGCAAATTATTTGTTGTTGTCAATATAATGTGTATATTATAAAATATAAAATAATAAATATTATTATTATAAATTAACGAACAAAAAATCTCATTATATATTTAAAAAAAATAATTTAAAATAAAAACTCTGTTGATGTGAACTATAAACAAAGAAAAATATTATATATAAACTTTAATAAAAAATATTAAATTAAAAAAAAAACAAATTCTAAAATATGGAACTCAATAATTTCCCTTCAAGGTGTAATTTAATAAGAGCTTTAATTCTTTTTTTAATCATACTCTCTTGTAATGAAATGTGAAATATTTTTCATTTTAAAATTCAATTTCCAACAATTGAGGTTATGTTTCCAATAATATCTGTTTAATAAAATCTTCAGTATGTTTCCTTTTTTTTAATGAAATCTATATAAAATTCATTTAAATTTTTAAAAAAGTGAGGTTATGACATGTGTAATGTATAAAAAACCAAAATTCTCAGTGATATTTAATTTTGTTTGTCTTCAAAAAAAATTCTATATTACTATATTATTCAAAAAATATATATTTGTGTTATCGCAGGTCATTAAAAATAATAATTGCAAAAAAAGTGAGGTTATAAATGAAAAAAATCTAATTATTTAATTGTGTGCCCAAATGAAATTCAAATTATCCCATCACAAAAATGTATTTTTAGGAATTTTTAATTTATTTTCATTTTGTAGGAATGTAGTATCTCTCTGCCTGTCCTTTTTATTCAAAAAAGGTGAGGTTATAATTAAAAAATCTCTTAATTATTTAAATTGGTGTGTCCAAATGAAATTCAAATTGTAATGCCTCAAGGAATTCAATAATAAGAAAAAAAAATTTTTTTTTATATATTTAGGAATTTTTGAAATATTTTTTCTTTTGTTAAAAAATTTTGTAGATGAAATTTATCAAAGTGAGGTTAGAATTCTACTTACTACTGTTGGATCAATTAATTGACCCAAAAGCAATCAGTTTATAAATATATGCAGAAAATAAAACACATTTCCAACGACATTTGGGTATCAAGCCAAAAAAATTGAGATAACAAAATTAAAAAAAAGTGAGGTTAGATTAAGTGGATCGAAAAAGGCATTCCTGATAAATTACAACTTCAAAGGATCTTGATATTAAATGGGCAAATCTATGTTTTTCTTTTTTCAATATAAACATGGGTTATAATCATTTTCAAAGTGAGGTTAGGTTGAAAAGAAGAGGTTAATTTAATGTATATAAAATAAAATCTTAATACAAAATTTAACTCTGTATTTATTTGTACTATCAAAGGTCATTATTAAAAGTAAGGTTAAAAAAGTGAGGTTATAACTTAAAAAATTCTAATTATTTAAACTTGTGTGTCCAAATGAAATAATAATAAATAAAAAATAACAACAATAATAATAAAAAATATTTTCATCCATTTAGGTACTTTCAAATTGTTTGGTTATGAAAAATATCAAAATGAGGTTAGAACTCAATTCACTCCTACTAGAAAAATTAGTTGAACCAAAAAGAAACTTGCGTAAAAATATGTACAGATTAAATTAAATGGCTCTTCAGCCAATATTGAGAAATGATTTTAACAGTTCGAAATTCTGAAGACACGAACACAAATGAGTGATCATAAATTGATGATCTGACCAAGGGTACTTCGATCTGCACGTTGCGAGTAGAATTAAGTGTAATGCAAATTGCTTGATTAAAATTTCAGGCTATTGTAATTTGATTACCTTATATAAATGAAGAACTATGCGCTGACTTATATAGTTCCGTCAACCTTACAACCAAGAAAAACAGATGTTAATTCAAATGCGCGAACATGATCGAGTATCCTAAGTTGGAAAACATATCTTCCTACTTTGCGTATGATATTTTCTATTCTGTTTAAGTTATAAGACCAAGTACCAGAGTGTATTTCGATACCATAACTAAAGATATACATCAATATCGAACAGGCTAAACGTTTTCTTATATTCTCTGAGGTGTAAGCTCTAAGACTATACAATCTCCTTAAAGTGAAACATATTTTTCTAGATATGTCATTGATATGATCAATAAAAATAAGACAAGAGTCAAGTCTTATCCCCAGGCATTTTAAGGAACGTACAAATTCTATCATTTGTCCATTTAAAGCAATCCTTGGACAAGGAGTCTCCTGATGGCGTGTGTGAAAATGTGTGTCAGCATAGACATATGGCTGGAAAATTTGACTTACAATGGCTGAATCGGGCTTAGAACCGATCCCTGTGGAACACCAGATGTCACATTGCCAATTGAAGATGTAGCCCCGTTTACAGTAACATACTGTCTACGCCCAAAGAGATATCAATAAATAAGTTCACATGCAGTTTTTGAGAATTTAAAGTGGTCGCGCAGCTTCAAAAATAAAATACCATGGCTAATACGATCAAAAGCCTTGGTGACATCCGAAGAAGCTAGGGTACAACCGACATGATTATCCAACTGTTGCCTAATGGAATCAGTTATTGAAATTTAAGCTGATGCAGTGTTGTAAGTTCTACGAAAAGCAAATTGGCAAGAATTAAAAATTGAATATCGTTGGCAATGTTCTAGTATTTGCTCGTTCATTACATTCTCGAGAATCTTTGACATTGATGGAAGTATTGAAATTGGTCTACAATTTTTAACAGCATTCCGATCACCCTTGAGGATTTGATATATATATATATATATAACAAATGTGTCGTTCCATTAAATATAATTAACCACTTTAGTGGATCCTCATATTCAATGAGTACTTTTTAAAAAAAAGTTGGGTTATGATCATTTTCAAAGTGAGGTTAGGTTATAAAAGTGTATTGCATTGTAAATCAATTAATTAACTTTAAAGAAATTATACAAAAGTATCCACAAAAACTAAAGACTCATTTAAGAGTGTATACAAAAAAATATTTTTTTAAAATAGAAAATTTGAGGTAAAAAAAATAAAGTGGTTAAAGTTAAGGTTAGGTTAATTGGATCAATACAAAAACAACTGTATTGTTCCATTTATGGAAATAGCCATTTCAGAGGAGGTCCTTCATATTCAATAAGTAAATATAAATATATTTTGTTTCAAAATAATATTGGGTTATGAACATTTTCTAAGTGCGGTTAGGTTATAAAATTTTTTTGTCGATCAATTATTTCTCTTTAAAAAAAAACTAACTCAAAATTATGCACAGAAACAGTATACCCATCTATGTGTGTAATCCAAAATTAATATATTTTTGCAAAATATCACAATTTTTTAAGGTTATACAAATAAAGTGAGGTTAGGTTATGTGGAAAAAATGTGTTACTTCAAAAGGAAGCTCTATTAATTTCAGAGGACCCCTTTATCCAATCAGTAATTAGTTGTTAGTTTTTTCTTTACTTTTTACAAAACAAAGTTGGATAAAAAAAAGTGAAAAAGAAAGCCCCCATATAACGGCACCTCCAAAATTTGGTCATTGTGAGGAGTTTAACCTCATTTTTCAATCGAATTGGCTATAATTTATTTATTTAGTATTTTGAATTCTCATTGGATAGCTCTAGCTCTACTAAAAATTATCAACATTGGTCCACTTTTTAGAATAGCTCCCATTTAATGGCACCTTCCAAATTTCGTTACTTTGGGAATTTTGCAACATTTTTTAATCGAATTAGCTATAATTTAGTATTTTGAGTTATTAATGGGTAGTACAACTTCCTACCAAAAATTCTCATTATTGGTTCACTTTTTTCAAACAACAGTTCCTTCCACATTATTCGGTATATTACAAAACTCTTCATTAATACTGTCCTTAATTTCCTTCTGTTTCCTATATTATTTTACACTTTGAAGAAAAATGAAAAAAAACACACTAAAACAAACATTTTTACTTAAATTACTAATTATAATATTAATCATCTAATGGTAAAAAATAATTAAATAAATAAAAAAACAACAAAACTCATCAAACTCTATTCTATGTGTCTTACATTTACGGATAAGTGTTATTATTTAAAATAATAAAAAACCACAACATGAAAAAAAAACACGAAAAAATACCAAAAATGAAATTTATAAAAAAATAAAACCTACTGACACCCACAATCTTCTAATGATTAATTTTAAAATAAATAAAAAAACCCTCTCTAACTATTTAAACTAATTTAATAAACCTCAAAAAAACACACACCTAAAAATATAATTTTCTTTCTAACCACCAAAATAAAGAGGCAGAGTAAAATACATATTAATTTTGAAAAAATATATATAATAATAAAAATAAATAACAGCTGTAAACAAAATTCGCCATGATGATATCTTTGTAATATTTCACCAAATGAAAATAAAAGAAAACAAGAACGAAAATAAAATAAATGTAATTATAAAACAAAGAGCTTTTAAATATGATTTTTTATATATATAAAATTTTTTTTTAAAAAATCCCATACCTTAAAAACATATTTTTGAAAAAAAATGTTAAAAGATTTTTTAAAAAATCCATGCCTTATGTATGTCTCCAAAAATATGTTTTAAAAAATCCATGCCTTATATATGTCTCCAAAAATATGTTTTAAAAAATCCATGCCTTATGTATGTCTCCAAAAATATGTTTTAAAAAATCCATGCCGTATGTAGTTGTCCAAAAATATTTTTTTAAAAAAACCACGCCTTCTATAAAATACCCTCTTTGAAAAAAAAAAATAAAAACAATATTTTTTTAAATGTTTTCATTCGGTCATTGTTGCCCTCCCCTGGACCTTTGGCATTTTTTTATTTGTTGAATCTTCCAGTTCTTTAGCCTTATAATAATGTGGTGCCACCTCCAGCAACCATTTACTCTCAATTTCAATAACCTGACGCATATATTCCTTGGTCGTGAATACCAATTCATGATAGAGCACCCATCGTGGTAATTCCTCAAATAGCGATGAATTTGGATGTATCATGACCGTTTGATTGTGTTTAATTGTTTTATAATTTCCACCCTTCGATAGTCGCGCCACATGATAAAAATATCCCGCTGTAATCGCTTTTCGAATATTTGTTGTTTCCGGCAGACAAGAGACCATATCAATTTCAACGCGCTGCATAAGTCCCACTAATTGTTCGCGGACATCTCGTGCCCTTTTCATCGAACGATATTGTATGAAATTTTCATAACACCATTGGGTACTGTAGTCCGTTTCGACCCATTGATTATAGACCTGCATGAGACTCAAGTGATCACCATGCACATGATTGAAATTTTTCCTAGCCGTATCGGCGTGTATGATTTTATCTTTGGGCCGATAGAAAATTGCACTGTTCACCGAGAGCATGGCGGCGATGGAGACGAGTTCCTCGGAACATTTGTATCTGCAAAGGAGGGGAAGAAGAAAAAATATTAGTTTTACATATAGATCGGAAACCTCCCTTTCTTACTTTTCACTGGCCAATAACATTTTCCCCATCATGGGATCCACAGGGAATTCGGCCATTCTCCTACCCAGCTTTGTCAGTTCCCCATGATGATTTAATGCCCCCAAGGCATACAACTGTTCCAGGGCCAATACCAATGTCTCGTGAGGCGGTGGATCCAAAAAATCAAAATGTATCAGATCATTTATGCCCAAGGCCTTCAACATCAGCACTGCATTACCCAAATTGATACGCTGTATTTCCGGCACGGTATTATCTTCCAATTCATGTTTATACGCCCAGGCTGTATATAACCTAAAACATTTACCCGGTGCTGTACGCCCTGCTCGACCTGCTCTCTGATTTGCCGATGCCTTTGAAATCGGTACAACCATAAGAGATTCCATTCCGGTACGGGAATTGAAATTATTTTGTTTACAAAAACCTGGATCAATGACATAAATGATGTTATCAATTGTCAGTGAAGTTTCGGCAATGTTTGTGGCCAAGATGACTTTTCGTGCATTCGGTGGTGTGGGTTCAAAAATCTTCGCCTGCATATCACTGGGTAAATTGGCATAAACGGGTATAATAATCAACTCTTTAATTTTCGAACCCAAACGTTTGACACGATCCGCCAATACCTCTTGACATGTTTCAATTTCATCTTGACCCGTTAGGAAAACCAAAATATCACCCAAAGGCTGGGTGGCATGAATCTGCAGCACCGATACACAACAGGCATCAATGTAATCTGCTTCGGGGGCTTTTGTATAGAAAATATCTACAGGATATCTACGGCCGGGTATACGAAATATCGGGGCATCATCAAAGAATTGTGAAAACTTCTCAGCATCCAGGGTGGCACTGGAAATAAGTAATTTTAAATCCGTACGAAATCTGGCAATATCCTTGACCAGGCCAAACAAAATATCTGTGTGCAATGTACGTTCATGGGCCTCATCGATAATCATGACACTGTAGGAGCCTAAATCTGGTTCGGATAAAAATTCTCTGTGTAAGGTACCATCAGTCATGTATTTGAGGATTGTGCGTTCTGAAATTAAATAATATTAATATTTTTGTATAGCTTCCTCTTAATCTGACCTTACCTGAGGTACAGTCTTCGAAACGTATACTGTAGCCCACCTCATTGCCCAGTTTCACTCCCATTTCTTCGGCCACACGTGCCGCCACAGACATGGCAGCCACACGACGTGGCTGGGTACAGCCAATTTTCTTTTTGTCCTCCGTGAAACCTGCCTCCACCAGATACTGGGGGATTTGTGTTGTTTTACCCGAACCAGTTTCACCTTCGATAATTAGGATCTGGAAATAAAAGAAAATATTTTTTCAGGCGTGGATTTTTTTAAAAATATTTTCTCAAAGAGTGGATTTTTTAAAATTATTTGTTCAATGCGTGGATTTTTTAAAACATATTTTTTCAAGGAGTGGATTTTTTAAAAATATTTTTTTTCAGGCCTGGATTTTTTAAAAATATTTTTTCAAGGAGTGGATTTTTTTTAAATATTTTTTCAAGGAGTGGATTTTTTAAAAATATTTTTTTCAGGCGTGGATTTTTTGAAAATATTTTTCAAGGCGTGGACCTACGCAAGGTGCGGATTTTTTCAAAATATTTCCATAGAAGTCTCCAAGAAATCATTCCATTTTATTTCCTTTTTACCTGGTGTTCCCTTATAGCGGCTATCAAATCCTCCTTAAACGGATATACGGGCAATGATTTCTTTGTCTCTTCGATGGTCATACGTTTTCTTTCTGCCTCCGATAATTCTGGCTCTTTCGATGATTTATCCTTCGAACCATCCATAGTCAGGGCTTGGATAAAATCAATTTGATCATCCAGTAACAGTTCATATTCCTCCTGAGCCTTGGCATCTTTGGCACCAAATTGAAAACGGGCTGATGCCAATTGTTCTGCCTCCCATTTCTTTTGCTCCGAGTGGGGCATTTTCTCATTTTCATCAACCTCGACATATTCTTCCTTTTCACCCTTTTTCAAATCTCTGGGCATATGATATCTCTGTATGCGTTCCAGTTCACGGGCCTTTTCATGTTCCTTGGCGATGGTCAGCAATTGTTTTTTGTATTCACGTTCCTGTTTCTCCTTTTCGGTGAGACTGGAAGGGAGGGAAAATCAGTAATTTTGGGGGAGTTTAGATACAAATTTTTAACACTTACACCGATTCCTCAAACAGATACTCATCATCCAAAATATCTGCCTCCAATTCCGCCACCTTATCCTCTTTACGTTTCTCCAAATATTTCCTACGTGATTCTATACGCAATTTGGGCAATATTTTATCCCTATCCTCCAGCTCCAATTTCAATCGTTTGGCAGCCTCCTCAATTGCCTTCCTACTGGAGGAGGCTTCCATAATTTTCCTTGTCCTCTCCTCATCTCGTTTCTTGAGACGTTCAGCAAATTCATCTCTTTCCTTGATATCTCTTAGGCGAGATTCTTCCTCACTGTCCAATTCCTCGGAACTACTGCTCTGGGCATCCCGTTTCCTATTATTACGGGACATGATTTCTGTGGGAGGACTTCTATTCCAAAACAAAAAAATCAGCAACAAATGTATAAACGTTGTATGGAGATGGCCGGCAAATCAAAACAAAAACCGATAACACAAGTTATCGATTGTTGTGTAGTCGAAGTGATGGTGGGCGACATACGGCATAATTGAAGAGTGTAAATTTAAAGAATACTGTTTGCGGACTTCTATAGGCGTAGGATTTTAAATAAAAATATTTCTGGGGACTTTTAAAGATGTGGATTTTTTAAAAAAATATTATTTAAGGTCCAACATAAGGCGTGGATAATTAAAAAAAAATTTAAGGGTTCTCCACAAGGCGTGGATTATTAAAAACATTATTTAAGCGTCCCACACAAGACGTGGATTATAAAAATGTTATTTAATGGTCCCAAACAAGGCGTGTATTATTAAAGATATTATTTAAGGGTCCCTCACAAGGCGTGGATTATTAAAAAATATTATTTAAGGGTCCCTCACAAGGCGTGGATTATTAAAAAATATTATTTAAGGGTCCCTCACAAGGCGTGGATTATTAAAAAATATTATTTAAGGGTCCCTCACAAGGCGTGGATTATTAAAAAATATTATTTAAGGGTCCCTCACAAGGCGTGGGTTATTAAAAATATTATTTAAGGGTCCCACACAAGGCGTGGATTATTAAAAATATTATTTAAGGGTTCTCCACAAGGCGTGGATTATTAAAAATATTATTTAAGGGTTCTCCACAAGGCGTGGATTATTAAAAATATGATTTAAGTGTCCCACACAAGACGTGGATTATTAAAAATATTATTTAAGGGTCCAACACAAGACGTGGATTATTAAAAACATTATTAAAGGGTCCCTCACAAGGTGTCGATTATTAAAAAAAATTTTTTTTGGGTCCCAAACAAGGCGCCGTTTTTATTTTTTTTTTTTTTAAATAGACTTCCAATACGCTTTGACAACTGTCAGCTAGCTTCTGTCATACGACACGCTGGCCTTCAACTACTTCCATACGCGGTTTCACAACGTCGTTGTCGGTGTTATTCATCGTTTTCAGACCCATTTGTGTGGAACACGCTGATGCAATTTAGACGGATCTGAGTTAATTATAAATAAATAGTTCGGAATTGAAAGAAAATTAAAAAAATAAACAAAATGCCTGCTGAAGAAATGGCCAATTTGACATTAGGTAAGTATTCTCATAAAAACAATCATAATCCGGCATGTGCAATACTTTGCAAGACCTTCTACACGTTGTTGAGGTGGCAGTCGGCAAAATCAATATGTGCAAAAAAGAAATATAATATATATGTGTGTATATATGTAAATCATTTCAGGAGCAATTTATACTTCCGAAAAGACAGGATGCGACGAATCGGGTGATGGCTCCGAATCGAAACCCTACAAAACAATTTTACAAGCTATGCGTCATGCTGGCAAGGAACCATTCCCCGTGATCTATGTCGACAGCAAGGATCCCGAAGCTGTTGAAAAATACGAAGTTGCTGCCAAATCCCAATTGAAGAAAATCCAAAAAATTTGGGTACGTGAAAATTACAAAAGTGCCGATAAGGAGAAGCGTGAGGCGGAAGACGCCGAGAAACGTGATAAAAACTTGGAAGAGGCCAAGAAAATTGTCATTGCCGAAGATCCCTCATGGGCCAAGGCTGAGAAAATCCGCATTTTCGAGGGCGGCAACAATCGTGGAAAACGTGTCAAAATCTATGGTTGGGTACATCGTCTCAGGCGTCAGGGTAAAGGTTTGATGTTCATTACATTGCGTGATGGTACCGGTTTCCTGCAGTGTGTACTCACTGACCGCCTGTGTCAGTGCTACAATGGTTTGACATTGACCACGGAATCATCGGTACAATTGTTTGGTACCCTGAAGCCAGTACCCGAAGGCAAATCGGTGGGTAGTAAAAATGATTTATGTTTGCCTTCAAAAAATAATAATCCTATTCTTTATCATAGGCTCCTGGTGGCCATGAATTGGATGTCGACTATTGGGAATTGATTGGCTTGGCTCCCGCTGGCGGTGCCGAAAGCATTCTCAACGAAGAAGCCCATCCAGATGTTCAATTGGATAATCGCCACATTATGATTCGTGGTGAGAACACTTCAAAGATATTGAAAATGCGTTCCGTTGTTATGCAGGCCTTCCGTAGCCATTATTTGGATCGTGGCTACTGTGAGGTAACACCACCAACTCTGGTGCAGACACAAGTTGAAGGTGGTTCAACGCTGTTCAAATTGCAATACTTTAGGTAAGATATTATTTATCAAAGGAAGTCGGAAGCAAAGAAAAACTGGCACTCTACCTATAGAAGGCATGTGAAAGGACTTAAGTCCACAGGAGGCCTTCAGAAGGTCTTCAATGTACAGGAGACCTTCAGAAGGTCTTCTATTCGTAGAAGGCCCACTGTAGAGCCTTAAAAATATTTTTTTTACAAAATCCACGCCTTGTTCAGATCCTCAAAAATATTTTTTTTAATAAATCCAAGGCGTGTTTAGCTCCTCAAAACTATTTTTTAAAATAATTTACGCCTGGTATAAAAGCCACATCCAGCCTTTTAGAAGTCTCCAAATTTTTTTTTTTTAAAACTACAGAATCTCCAAAAAATATTTTTTTTAAATATCCACCTCTCCAGAAATTATATTTTTAAAAGTCTACAACTACAGAAGTCTCCAAAAAAATATTTTTTTAAAAAATTCACCTTTGTTGAAGTCTCCAAAAAATATTTTTTTTAAATCTCTACAGAAGTCTCCACCATATTTTTTCTAAAAATAAACCTCTATTTTTTACAAAATCCACCATTAGATTCACTGTATAGAAGTCTCCAAAAATATTATAGAAGTCTCCAAAAAACATTTTGTTAAAAAAAAAATCCCCCAAAAAAAATATTTTTTAATAATTGATGTATTTTTCCAGCGAGGAAGCCTATCTTACCCAAAGTTCCCAATTATATTTGGAGACCTGCCTACCCGCCCTCGGCGATGTCTTCTGTATTGCTCAAAGTTATCGTGCCGAACAGAGTCGTACACGTCGCCATTTGGCTGAATATACACACATTGAAGCCGAATGTCCCTTCATTACCTTCGATGAACTACTCGATCGTCTTGAGGATTTGGTATGTGATGTTGTGGATCGTGTTATGAAATCACCATGGGGTCATATTGTACATGAATTAAATCCCGAGTTCAAACCACCCACTAAGCCATTCCGTCGCATGAACTATGCTGATGCCATCAAGTGGCTGAAGGAGAACAATGTCACCAAGGATGATGGTAGTTTCTATGAATTTGGAGAGGTTGGTAGAAGATTTAAACATTTTTTTCTGTATATCCTCTAAAGATAGTTTTTTTTTGTTTTGGTTTTAATTAGGACATTCCCGAAGCTCCTGAACGTAAAATGACCGACACAATTAATGAACCCATTATGTTGTGCCGTTTCCCCAAAAACATTAAATCCTTCTATATGCAACCCTGTGCCGAGGATTCCGAGCTGACAGAAAGTGTTGATGTTTTGCTGCCAAATGTGGGTGAAATTGTTGGTGGCTCCATGAGGATTTACAACAATGAGGAATTGTTGAAGGGCTATGAACGTGAGGGTATCGATCCTAAACCCTATTACTGGTACACAGATCAACGTATCTATGGTGCCCAACCACATGGTGGTTATGGTTTGGGTTTGGAACGTTTGTTGTGTTGGCTGCTCAACCGTTATCACATTCGTGAGGTATGCTTGTATCCACGTTTCTTGGACAGATGCAAGCCTTAAATGCCCACGCGCACACTCAGAGCTCTACAGATACTAATTATTAAAAAAATGAAATGAAAGCAGCATTTATACAAAATTGGTTAATAGAAAATAATAAAAAAATTAGGTGAAAGTTGCAAGCAACAAATACCGTAATAATAGAAAAAAGATCTAACACTTCTTCAAGGCATAAATGTGCTTACACAAAAATAAGCTTATACGGAAAATAAAGAAATTTCACAACAATCCAAGAACTCAAAATTTTTTTTGTATTTTGTCCAATGTTCTCTTCAAGACCTCCATCATTTATTTCTCAAATTTTAAATTCATGTTGTTTTCGGATTTTCATCCTGTTCCATTTGTATATTGTCCAAGATCTCCTCCAAATTTTCATCGTTTATATAGTTTTCCTCTGTCTCATCATATTCCTCATCTTCGGCATCATCTTGATCCTGTTGAAAACCAATTTTTTAGAATATCGAATTTAGGTCCTTCAAAAAAAAATCCGCTTACCTCATTTTCATATGAATCCACCTCGGCCAATATTTGTTCCTTGCGATAATGATTCTTTAGGAGTTCCTTTATGGCATTGCTAACAATTTGTCGTACCTGATTGTCAAAGCCTTGGGGCAGCCAGCCGGAACGTTCGTTACACATTGCCCCGGCCATGGGTGAGGGAATTTTTTCCAACATTTCCTGGATCTTGGGCATGCGAATGTCACAGTACTGGAAATAAAAAATCAGCCATTTTTTAATTGATCTCTACAAGTCGGAAATTTGTTTAAATAATTTTTTTCCAGACCTATATAAGCTAACATTTTTAAATAATTTTATTTTCCAGACCTATATAAGGCCTACATTTTTTAAATACTATACAAGGCGTGGATTTCGAAAATAATTTTTTTCGATACCTATATAAGGCGTGGATTTCGAAAATATTTTTTTTTTCGACACATATACAAGGCGTGGATTTCGAAAATAATTTTTTTCGACACCTATACAAGGCGTGGATTTCGAAAATAATTTTTTCGACAACTGTACAACGCGTTGAACTCACCCTCATAATACATTGCCTTGACCTTGGCAATTTATGCTCATCAAAATAGGGATAATTAATGTCCTGGACCAGGGTATTCATTTCATAATTTTCAAGACGTTTTTTAATTGTCGTCTTGCGATCGGTGACCTATAAGGATCAACTTAAGAATATACAATTTTTTTATTTTAATTTCATTTTCATACTCACAAATTCCGATACACCCGAACGAAATCTCAGCCGGAAATCGAATGTTTGATAATACCGGGAATTGAAATATTTACGTGGATCATAGCCATAGCGTACATATAGGGTACGCCATGGACCCGTTGAAAAATAATACGCCAAAGAGGGTATAATACATTTCAATTTATCTGGGGTAACACCGGATTCATAGAGCAGAGCTATCCGCGTCCATATTGGACATTCTTCAAATAACTGAAAAAATTCAAATTTTATTTAAATATATTTGGGAATATGGAAGTGGATCCTCATCTCACCTTTTTAACTCTCTCCAGTTGCTCATCGGAAACGTATTTCACTTTCATCTTTTTGACAATTTGTGGATCTGGCCGGGTGGGGAAACTATCAACCATATTGAAGGCCACAATATCTCTACCCTCATAGCTGGATTTTGTAAGAACCCCCAATGTTTCATGCATGCCATCCTCTTTGGAAAAGTCACCGCGGAACATGGCGGTGTGTACTGTGTCCATGCGGGCAAATATTGTGGGCAGGGATATGACGGGGACATCTTGGCGACTGAAAGAAATATCAAAATTTCATTTCGATTTTTTAGAGAATATTTCTTCTAGGCGTGAATTTTTTAAATAATTTTTAAGGGTCCTCCACAAGGTGTGGATTTTTAAACACATTTTTTTTGGGGTCCTACTCACTTATAATAATCCAAATCGATAACCGAACGTGGCACAATTGAATCCAATACCATTTTCAACTCTCCCGTTGATTCCTTGGGATCCGGGGCAAATGGTAAATACTGGAAATCACACAAGGCTGTAAGAATTAGAGTAAAATTTTTATTTCATAATATTTCCCATTGTCCCACCCCCTGCCTTACTTACATTCAAATGTAAAACTTTTTGTTGTATAGCCCAGAATTTTTATAACAAATTGTGGTGGCTTATTCGGATTACGCTTTGAGCGCCGTACCTTAATGGACAGTAGAAGGCCGGCACGTTTACCCACATCGCCACTTAGGGGTTTATTGAAGGGATTATCGGGATGAAAACGTAACTCCAAACGTTTACTCTCACCACCCAGGGCCTGGAAGAGATGGATAGATGATTGGTTACCTCTTTTTTTGGGAATACTTCGTGTTCAAATTCTTCTCACCTGTGAGACTTTTGTCAGACCACCCAGTGTGGTTATTATTTTATCGGTATTCTTAACCATACCCGGGTATTCAATCAGCTCATATTCAGTTAACTCCCGGGCCATTTTTTAATACAATTTTTCCGATTTTTTAAATATGTTAATGGATTTTGTTTATTTCTGTTTTGTTTTGATCAAGCATTCCTTCAGTTTATGCCGGAAGCCATCAAGGAAATCAATGAGATTGACCAATGCTTTTATTTCGATCTAGTGCCCCCTATTTGTACTTGCAAATGAGCTGATGCTTTTCAGAAAATTCTATGGTGTATTTTAAATAAAGAACCAGTGAACCTGTGGGCCCGCCATTGGATACAACTTTACTCCTTTCCATAAGTATAAGTTTCAATCGTTTTTATCCAAAAATTTTGGTTTTCTATCCATTAGTTCTTTTTCGGCCTAGAGCACCCTATTAACCCTTTACAAAAAACAGCTGTTATTTTTTTTAAGAAAAACACGTTCTGTTTTGATTCCAAATTCTAAACAAACATCAGGGCAACCGGCAGTTCGTAGTTTGGGGTACTCCTCGAGGCTTAAGCATGAGTTCCTATCGTTTTTATTCCAAAATTGCGACTAAAGAGATTTATCCCCGCACAACCATTAAAATATTTCGGAGCAATAAGAAAGTGGAACCAACAAGAACTGAGGAAAACAGAACAGCAACAAAGCCTACAATAAATGAAGAAACGGAACCCAAGCAATCAAGTAAAGGCAGTGGCACCCCTCCCACAGTGAAATTTTCTCCAAGAACTGCGACAACAACAACTGGACCTGAACCAAATATTTTGAAAAATCCACCACAACCGAGTACCAGCGAATATTATGAAAATGTGGTCAAAATTCAAATGTTACCCCGTACCTTACACCAACAAATATTTCCTAATTCCCAAAGGGATGAAGCCTCAAATATCCCTCACACAAAATCGGCATTAATACGCCAAGATTTGCAACGACATGGTATTGATATCGAGAGTACTGAAGCCTTGGAAGATGTTGATTTAAAATTACCACCACTTAAGGGTCGGAATATTGAAGAACATTTTATGGAAATTGGTCGGGAACAGGTGAAACCTTATAAAGACCTGCTGCAACCTCTCCTCTCCATACCAACACTACCAAGAAAACCCGAAAAATGGTCATTACAGGAGGGATGGACAATATATGACCCTGGTACAGGCGATGCACGTTCCATAGAACACCCCCTAGAAGATGGTTTAGTTTTCGATGTGGAAGTCTGTATGTCCGAAGGACCCATGCCCACTTTGGCCACTGCGGTTAGTGCCAAACATTGGTATTCTTGGGTAAGTCCACGTTTGGCGGCCCAAGAAACCCAGATGAATGTCAGGCAAAAAATACCCCATCACACCACCGAAGAATTGATACCCTTGGGTCGTCAAGGGCCAAAAATTGTGGTGGGCCATAACGTGTCATATGATAGGGCACGATTAAGGGAACAGTATCTCTTAGAAGACACCAAAGTAAGATTTTTGGATACCATGTCTTTGCATGTGTGTGTCAGTGGTGTGACCAGCTATCAAAGGGCTTTGATGAAATCGAAAAAAGAACCCGCCCCCGAGGATTTGGAATGGCTGAGTCAAAGTTCGCTGAATAGCCTGGCTGAGGTTCATCGTTTATATTGTGGTGGTGAGGCCATAAATAAAGAAGAACGTAATGTGTTCGTGGAGGGTACCCTGCAGGATGTACGCGAGGATTTCCAAGCTTTGATGTCCTATTGTTCGAATGATGTGGCAGCTACCCATCGTATTTTACAAAAATTGTATCCCTTATTTGAGGAGCGTTTTCCACATCCTGTCACCTTGGCGGGTATGCTTGAAATGGGTTCCGCATATTTACCGGTCAATAAAAATTGGTTACGTTATATTAATGAGTCGGATTTGGCCTATGAGGATCTAAGTATCGAAGCTAAATATCATTTGGCCAGTCGAGCGGATGAGGCCTGTAGCCTAATGGAGCGGCAGCAGTATAAAAAGAATTTATGGCTGTGGGATGAGGATTGGTCAACGCAGGAATTTAAAATGAAAAAGCCAGCCACCAAGAAACAAAAGGAGAAAATGCAAAATGAGGATCCCATCCTCGATACAAACTTGACGGAGGAGGAAAAGCGGCTGTATCGAAAATTCCAATATTTATATGATATGAAATCTCAGCTGCCAAGCCGAAGGCCTTTACTACCCGGTTATCCTGCCTGGTATCGTAAATTGTGTACAAAACCTCCCCTAGAGGGGGATGATGATGACGATTGGCGGCCAGGGCCAACTGAAATCAGTACCGGAATGCAAATCGCTCCAAAATTGTTATCTCTATGCTGGGAAGGTTATCCCCTGCATTATACCCGGGAACATGGTTGGGGATTTTTGGTACCCTTTACCACACAGCATCCAGAACAAAATGAGGGAGAGTCGCAAGATCAAAAAGTCAGGGTACCAATTGAACAGCTTGCCAAGATGTGTCCCATACCCGATTTTGCCCGCCATTATGCCTCCGAAGAGGAAAGTGAATATGCCTTTGCTAATCTCAACCGAGAATTGGATGCGAAGTTGGGAAAGCGGGAATTCTACAGCAAATCGCCAAAGAAAAATCATACAGAGGGTATATACAAGGGTTCCGGTGTGTGGTGTAATCAAATATTGGATAATTGTTGCTTCTTTCTGAAACTGCCGCACAAAAATGGCAAAAGCCTGAGGGTGGGCAACCCTTTGTCCCGAGATTTCCTTAATAAATTTTCCGAAAATGTCCTAACCAGTGCTGAGAGTGGTGAGAGCAGTGTGGCGGGACGTATTATTAAAATAGCACGCATGATGTCGTACTGGAGAAATAATCGGGATCGTATTATTGGTCAATTGGTGGTGTGGCTAAGCCCAGAGGAGATGCCGAGCAGTTTGAAAAATCAAAATTATGAATTTGGAGCTATTTGTCCCCAGGTGGTAACCTGTGGCACCCTCACGAGACGTGCTATGGAGCCCACCTGGATGACAGCCTCAAATTCCCAGGCGGAACGCATTGGCTCAGAGCTAAGGGCCATGGTCCAGGCTCCACCAAATTACAAAATTGTGGGTGCCGATGTGGATTCCCAGGAATTGTGGATTGCCTCGGTGCTGGGTGATGCCTATGCCTATGGTATACATGGTGCCACCCCTTTGGGTTGGATGACCCTTAGTGGTACCAAGTCCAAGGGCAGTGATATGCATTCCATAACTGCCAAGGCTGTGGGTATTTCAAGAGATCATGCCAAGGTCATTAATTATGCGCGGATTTATGGTGCAGGGCAAAATTTTGCGGAAGGATTATTAAAGCAATTTAATCCCACCTTTTCGGCTACAGAGGCCCGTTCTAAGGCCATGAAAATGTTTAGCATTACCAAAGGCAAAAAGTCGTATCGTTTGAAAAAAGAGTTTCAGGAGGAGTTTGACAATCGCAGGTAAGGGTCATACTAAGCGATTTTTTTAGGGAAGAAATTAAAAGAGTTTTTATTTATTTCTTAGATATACCGGTTATGATGCTTTGAAATTGGCCTCCTCCAATAATCGAGCCGTCGATGAAATGTTTGAAAAGGCCCGCTGGGAGGGTGGTACCGAGAGTGCCATGTTCAATCGTTTGGAAGAGATTGCCAGTGGCGAGGAACCCATAACCCCATTTTTGGGTGGACGTCTAAGTCGTGCCTTAGAGACCTCGGGCACCAGTACCTCCGATGAAAATCGTTTTCTACCCACCCGCATCAATTGGGTGGTTCAAAGTGGGGCGGTGGATTTTTTACATCTGATGTTGGTTTCGATGAGATGGTTATTAGGCGATAAGGCCCGATTTTGCCTTAGCTTCCATGATGAATGTCGTTATTTGGTGGAAGAGAAATGTGCCTATCAAGCGGCCCTGACAATGCATATCACAAATTTATTGACACGGGCATTTTGTTCCTCACGTTTGGGCCTGCAGGATCTTCCCATGTCGGTGGCATTTTTCTCATCCGTCGAAGTGGATACGGCATTGCGTAAAGAATGTTCGATGGATTGTGTGACACCCTCAAATCCACATGGTTTGAAAATGGGTTATGATATTCCGCCCGGTGAGAGTTTGAATATTTATGAGGCGATTAAAAAGGCGGGTGGTAATGATTTGACCAAATGGCAGTGGATAAAATGAAACAAGGAGAGGAGGGGATAAGAATAAAATATATTTTTTTATTGTTGTTGTTTTTTTAGTTTGAATATAAAATTTAAGGACCGAAAATTTAAATAAACAGAAATAAAAAAGGCCTGAGGGTGGATTTTTTAATGAATTTTTTTTATAGATCATCAAGGCCTGCGGTGTGGATTTTTTAAAGACAATTTTTATAGAGATCAAAAGGTATTTTTATAGAAATTCAGAAGGCCAGACATAATTTTTAAGGAAGGCCAGAAGGTATTCTTATAGAAGTTCAGAATGTATTCTTATAGAAAGACAGAAGTTCTCATAGAAGGCCAGAATGTTTTCTTATAGGACAGAAAGTATTCTCTCAAGCTTAAAATAACACATCCAGTTCAATGGTATGGGTACTTGAAATTTCATTTTAAAATCGAATTTATTAACGATTTTGTTTTTTATTTTGGTTTCAAAAAAATCGGGAATATCTTCAAATGCAACCCTGGGCAGCTATTAGTTTTAAGTCTCTTTTTACAGTTATATCCTACTTCTATAATTTTTTTATAAATAATAAACTTAAAACCTAAATATACAGGCATACATCTCTAATCATACTCTTCACTTGGTACATAATCCGAACCACTTGAATCATCAAATGGATCAACTTCACTTTCTTCTTCCTCATCATCATCCATATATTGATCGCTTGTCCTGGCTAGAAAAAAATGTAATTCATTAATTTTTCCAGAACTTACCAACTGGTCGCGGATGTCTAAAGTTACGAAAATGTTCGGCATTTTTTCTATAACATCGACGACCATATTTACATTTTGGGGCACCCTCTACGGGTGAGGGCATTCGTGGCACTTGATAATCGGCATCACCGGGATGGGCCTTTTCCACACGATGATTGGGATTTGTTCTGAAATTATAAGAGAACATAATGAGAAAAATCCGGAACAATAGATGGGGTATTTGAGGGTTCTTGGAGGACTAAGTAACTCCCTTCAAAAAGTCATTCAAAATAATGCTATGTTTAAACATCTATCTCTATTGGTTTATGGATTACGGTGAAATATGGCCACAAGGTATCTCTTCAACTGGCCAACTTAAAATTGGATGGTTCGGATGATGGTCTTGGACCACAAGGTACCACTTCAACTGACTAACATAGATATCCTAATAAACAATTTCAAGATACACCTTGGAGGTAGTTTTATAGAGTTCGGTATTAGATCTATTTCGTACTTTGGATATTCCGGCAAAAGATATCGCTTAAAGTGTATCGGAATTTGGTTTGCTATGGACCGATGATGCTTAATGGTCACACGCAAGTATTCGCTACCTTCTCCGAATTTGGAGGCAATTCTCCTTTCTCATTGTGATGAAATTCCTAGCAGTGACCCGATATAGCAGAACTTTTGTTATGATGTTTAATGTTCACACTCAAGCTACCTTCCCCGAATTTAGGGACAATTCTCCTTTCTCATTGTGAAAGTAATTCCCAACAGTGTCCCGCAGAATATCTGTTTTGTATCTTTTACTAATTAGAGGATCTATTTTTGATGTTCCATACTTCACTTTGTATTCACTGTATTACCTGTAACATTCCTGTCCATATTCACAGGAGGGCCTTGGGGCTGCCTGTGTACTCGATTCACCCATATTTTCTTTTTTTGCGGATACTGTCCTATAAACGGAGGTTTGTTTACCAATAAGCAAAAATCGGTTAGCAAAATTAATCCACTGAGGGTCATTTAGACTTGGTTATCGAAAAAAAAATAACAGCTGTTCTGTTGATGAAATTAACTTCGGTCTTTTCCCGAATATTCTAAAATCGTCCTTTCATTGTAAATGAACTTTTGTAGAAGACCAGTATGTATTTTTATATAAAAGAACAATAGGACTATTTTTGGAATGCCATAAGTTCTTCTTAGAGAAGGCCTGATGTTTTTCTTATTGAAGTGCAGAAGAAGTTCTCATAGAAAGTTTTCTTATAGAAGGCCAGAAAGTATTTTTATAAAAGGCCAGAAGGTCTTTTTTAGAGGGCCAGAAGGTTTTTTTTTAAAGGGCCAGAAGATTTTTTTAGAAGGCCAGAAGTTCTCCTTATAAAAATACCAGACGGGGTTCTCAAAGAAGATCTCATGGTCTTCCTATAAAGATGCCCAAAAGACCTTTTTTATAAAAAAAAGACATCAAGGACCTCCAGGTCTTCTTGTACAAGGCCGAAAGTATAGAAAGCCAGAAAATTTTATTATAGAAGGTCTTCTTCTTGCCAGAAGGTTTTCTTATTGAAGGCAAGAAGGTCCTTTTATTGAAGGCGAGAATGTTTTCCTATAGACGGCCAGAAGATCTACTTATAGAAAACCAGAAGGCCTTTTTATTGAAGACCAAAAGCATTCTTATTGAAGGCGAGAATGTCTTCCTATAGAAAGCCAGGAGTTCTTCCTGAAGGCCAATAGGTATTCTTGTAAAAATAATATTTAAAAAATTCACGTCTATTGAGTCTGTGGAACCTTGGAAAATAATATTTAAAAAAATCCAGGTCTATTGAGGCTGCGGAACCTTGGAAAAATCTGTCTGTAGCAATCCACGCCTATAGAGGCTACGGAATAATGGAGAAAATCCACACCTCTTGAGGCTGCGGAACCTTGAAAACTTCGGCTTTAATAATCCACCTTTAAAAAGATCAATTTAACGTCCACGTCTATGAAGTTGCAGAAACTTCGTAAAATCGATTTAAAGTCCACGTCTATGAAGTTGCAGAACCCTGAAACATTATTTTTTAAAAATCCAGGCCTACTGAGCCTGCGGAACCTTTGAAAACAATTGTTTGAATAATTCGCTTCTATGAAGCTGTGGATCCTAGGAAAATTCGTTTGAATTCTACCGGCATCCTCCGTTGTTAAAAAATTTATACAAAATAGTCCAAGCCTAGGGTTAAAAAAATTGATATAAAGTAGTCCACGCCTGGGGTTAAACAATTGGTAAAATATAACTAATTTTTTTAACCCTAGGTTTAAAAAATGGCGTAAAATACTCCACGCCTATGATTTAAAAACCTAAGCACATTGCGGTTAAGGATTCCTTGAAAAATCTTTTTTTAAAAATCCAATGAAATAGCCCACTTGTTCCATTCCATTTTGTTCCAAAGTAATAATTGAATCACAGTCCATTGACAAATTATCGATAACAACATAACATCGCTGATTTGTCATCTCTTCATGATTTGTTTTGTTTGGATTCCCCATCAATAATTGACCGCAAGACCCCCAATTAAGTACCGCAAAAAGTATAGCACCTCAAAAATGCCGGGACACACTGGCCGCCAACAGTATAAGAAAAATAATTACAACAACCACAAAAAGGACCAACGACCCATCATCATCGATGAAAATAATCCCGTACTGAAAGCATTCCAATCGTATGCCATTGAATTGGATGCCAAACATGATCGCTATGAACGTATCGTCAAGATGAGTCGTGACATTACCATTGAATCGAAGAGGATTATTTTTCTCCTGCATTCCATAGATGTGAGGAAGAATAATAAACAAAAGGTGTTGGAAGAGGCTCGAACACGTTTGGAAAAGGTGATTGCCTGCAATTTTAAAGCCATTGCCGAGGAATTACATGGCCATGATCCATATCAATTTCGTGGTGCATATTCTCCAGGGCTGCAGGAATTCATTGAGGCCTATACCTTTATGGAATACATTAAGTATGTGGAAAATGATAGTGAGGGTGCAGGAGGAGATGAGGGTGGAGAAATGAGCGATTGGAATGCCTTGCAAAAGAAAATGACATATCCTGCCTCTGAAGAAAAAGAAGTTAAGGATGAGGAGGAAATCACTACCAGCAGCAAGGCTTCAACCATGTTCTTTGTGGATCCCAATGAATATATTTTGGGTGTATCGGATCTTACCGGTGAACTTATGCGCCGTTGCATTAATTCCTTGTGTAGTGGTGAAACCGACACCACCATGGCCTGCTGTAAGGCATTGCAAAAGTTTTTTACTGGGTAAGTTGGGATCGGGTTTTGGGAAAATATTCGAAATGCTATTGAAGGTATAAATTTATTTGTTTACATGCAGTTACATTAGTTTAAATGTCCATCGTTGCCGTGAGCTATCACGCAAGATCTACACTATGCGCCAGAGTGTCCTGAAGGCCGAAAATGTTTGCTATAATGTCAAGGTCCGAGGTGGCGAGGCAGCCAAATGGGGTGCCATGTTCGATAGTAAATCGATTGCTGATGATATTGATGAGGGATTTTTCTAGACCTACAGGGTAGTTTGAAGTCCATAATTTTAGATTTATAGAATTTGTAATAATATTTTGAATTGAATTTTGTTTTTTTTTTTTTTAAGTTACGCAGAGGAACTGCGTTTTTGTTAAACAAAATTGAAATAAATTTTAAATTATTTTTTAATAAACTGATTTTACGCCTAGTGTTAAAAATTGCTATAAAATAGACCACGCCTAGGGCTAAAAAAATTGCTATAAAATAGACCACGCCTAGGGCTAAAAAAATTGCTATAAAATAGACCACGCCTAGGGCTAAAAAAATTGCTATAAAATAGACCACGCCTAGGGCTAAAAAAATTGCTATAAAATAGACCACGCCTAGTAGGGCTAAAAAAATTGCTATAAAATAGACCACGCCTAGGGCTAAAAAAATTGCTATAAAATAGACCACGCCTAGGGCTAAAAAAATTGCTATAAAATAGACCACGCCTAGGGCTAAAAAAATTGCTATAAAATAGACCACGCCTAGGGCTAAAAAAATTGCTATAAAATAGACCACGCATATGGCTAAAAAATTGCTATAAAATAGACCACGCCTAGGGCTAAAAAAAATTCTATAAAATAGACCACGCCTAGGGTTAAAAAAATTGGTATAAAATAGAGCACGCCTATGGTTAAAAAATTGGGTATAAAATAGAGCACGCCTATGGTTAAAAAATTTGGTATAAAATAGACCACGTCTAGGGTTAAAAAATTTGGTATAAAATAGACCACGCCTAGGGTTAAAAAATTTGGTATAAAATAGACCACGCCTAGGGTTAAAAAATTTGGTATAAAATAGACTTCGCCTAAAGAATAAATATATTTTATGTTTTAAAGATGATTACAACAACACACAATTAAAATTTCGAACATTTTTTTTTTATAATTTTATTCATTCATTCTATTCGGTTCAATATTCTCTTCATTGCCATCACCATCATCCAGCGGCAACGGCTCACCCAACAATTCCATTTGTAAACGCAATATTTCCGGTTGAGTCACGGCAAATTTTTTGCGATATTCCCCGATAAGTTCCAGCAAATATACGCGCTGTTGTTTCACCTCGTGCAGTTGTTGACGCAGCGACTTATTTTCTTGCATCACCTGCTGCAATTGAGTTTCTTGATATTTCAACTGGGCCTGCAGATAACGTAAACGTTTCTCCTTGAATTGCATACGAATGGGTAGGGTACGTTCCGAGGGGGTTTTGGAATCCATATTCCTGGAAAAGAGAGAAAAAATATTAGATACATTTTTGAAATAATAAATTAAAATATATTCTACTATTTACCATTTACAACCCTCGTACGATTTAAATTTCTCTTTACACATTTCCAGGGAAATCAACGCCTCCGATACACCAGCATTTTGCCAAAAATTATTCAAAGTATTAATCATTTGTTTTTGCAAATTATTTCGAACACTTTGTACAATTTGTTCACGATGTTTCAAAACGATTTTATCCCTTTCCATTAGTATCTTGGCAATGGGTTCAAGGTGTTCATCCTTAAGGCCATTCCACATTTCCGTATATAGTTTTTCATATTCTTGACGCGCATTTTCTCCATAGTTTTGATATTTAACAAAATTCTCTTCAACTTTTTCCGCAGTCTCCAACTGGGGTTTTCTGGCGTGGGACATTTTTGGGAAGAAAATATATATTTAAATCTATATATTAAATTAAAATCCTTTGAAATCTGTTTAATAATTCCCGCCTTGCAGTTGTTGTTATTTTCATAAATAATATGAACCAATCCCATTGAATGAATCGGAACTTTTTCATACTGGCTGTCAAAGTAATTTCTCACAACGGCGCCGTTAAAAAAATCAAAGGCATTGTTTTCATGAAGGTATAATAATAATTGAAGGCGTACAGATTTTTTATTTATATTTTATTTGATATTTATTTAATTTAGTGTCTTAAATTGTAGATTCTTCGAAATCTGTTAATTCTCGCTTTGTAATTGTTATTTGTTAAATAAGGTGAACCAATCCCAATGAATGAATCGGAACTAGTTCATACTGGCTGTCAAACACATTTCTTACAACGGCGCCGAGTAAACAAATTCAAATGCGTTGGTTTCATGAAGGATTAATAATTTTTGACGGACTAATATATTTATTTATATTTTATTTGCTATTTACCGAGAAATTGTTGATTTTTTGATATAAAAATAGTCAAAATTTTTTATATAAAAATCCATAAATTTTGTATAAAAATAGTCCACATCTAAGGTTAAAAATTTGTTATAAAAATAACAGTTATGTCATAAATATTGTACGAAATAGTTCACATCTGAGGGTAAAAATTTGTCAACCTGAGGTTCAAAATTTGGGATAATCCACGCCTACAATTTTGGGTTAAACATTTTGGTACAAAAATAATCCACGCCTACAATTTTGGGTTAAACATTTTGGTACAAAAATAATCCACGCCTACAATTTTGGGTTAAACATTTTGGTACAACATAGTCTACGCCTAGGGTTAAAAATATGCGTAGATTAATTTTTCAAACTCTTTTTTCCGGTAATAAATTCACAAAAACATTTTTTTCAAAGACCAAGGCGTAGATTTTATATTTTCAAAGACTAATACAAAACGTTGATTTTTTTAAAAAATATTTTCTTTCAAAAGGCGATCTTCAGGGATTAAATAAAATTTGTGGCAAAATATAGGAGTGAATTATTTTTGTACCAATTTTTTAATCTTAGCTGTGGACAATTTCATAATAAATTTGTTTACCTTAGAGGTGGACTATTTCTACTATTTTGTCAGAAACTAAAAGCACGTTTAGACTACTAAATCCACTCGATCTCAAATGTCAAATAACTTTTCAATTAAAAATTGGATTGAATTTTTATAATGTTTTTTCAGGGGCTAAGTCGTAATTTTTTTATAAAAATTTACCATTTTTTGTAAAAAGTTTGCTTGTGGCATTTTGTAATTAATTTCCGAATTTTATTTATTATTTTATTCTATTTTTTATATATTTAAATTATTAATATATTTTAATTCTTATATATTATAATTTATATTTATATTTCATTTAATTTCCCTATTTTTAACAGAAAATACAATTATAAATTATTTTCTTATTATAGAGTGTCAAATGGCAAATTCCAGTGCCTGTGTGGCATTTGTTAACGGAGTTGCCAACTATTGAACATGTACTACGGCATAACACAAGAGAGGAGATAGAGAAAGAGAGAGTGAGTGACAGCTCTATTAATACCATTTATTATTAAATCAGAGTCCCATCAAAACTAAAATGTCATTGTGGATGAGAGAGTAGCGGAGTGAACAACATAAGAGACGACAAATCAAAAGAGAGCGCTCTTGTTAGTGTCCCACTGTAATTGCATATGTTGCCAATACAACAACAAAACCCTCAAACAGCTGATTTATGTTACCCTCAATTCCTTGAATGTTGTACAAATCGCTCCCCAACAGAAAAAAACACACCCATTATTCCATTGACAGGTGTTTGTTGCCTTCTGTTGTTATTTTCTTTCTTGTTATCGTTTTGTCGTCCCACCACTAGAGAAACTTTTGACATTTATTGATGACGTTTTTTTCTTCTCGCTCTCGTCGTATGTGTCAATATCGTGATAATTTTTTTCTTCTCAACTATTGCTGCTGCTGATTTTTTCTTCTTACTAATTAAAAGAAGGCAAACGCGAATATATTTTTACTAAATTTTACAAAAGAAAAAACCGAAAATAAAATTCATTACAAAATGGAGGATATTGCAGTGAATTTGGAGTAGTTAGAAGAAAACACACACAAAAGAGGAAATCAAAAGGAAAGAAAAAAACGTAGTGTTGTGGTTTACAATTTTGTTCCGTCGATTGTGGAAATTGCTGAGTGCTTGAATTCGAGTGTGTGTGTGTGTTGGTGTGTGCATGGTGGGCCAAGCAGCCACCTCTTATTGACACATCAAACTAACTGGCAATCACAATTCAATAGTAAAATCGGCAGCACTTTTTTGTTTTTTTTTTCATCATCATATTGAATTGAAATTTCATTACCCATGTAAAGACCTTGATGCAGAATGCAAAGTTTCTCTACGAAAACTAAAGAAATGTTTATAGTGCGTGCTCTAGAGAAAATCCTTGCCGACAAGGATATCAAACGTTCCCAAAATTCCCAATTGAAAAAATCATGCGACACAGCCTTGGAACAGATAAAGGCCGAACTGATCAGTGCTGGTCAAATAGCCGAAGGTAATGAGCTCCCCTGTGCTGCACTGCCGTTGCCGAAAAATGATGCAGCCAGCATAATAAATGCGGAGACATATTTTCTGCCATTTGAATTGGCCTGTAAGAGTCGTTCACCGCGCATTGTGGTCACGGCCTTAGATTGTTTGGAAAAACTCATAGCATATGGCCATTTGACGGGTGCCATACAGGATTCATCGAATCCGGGCCATTTGCTTATCGATCGTATTGTCAATACCATATGTGGGTGTTTCAATGGACCGCAAACGGATGAATGTGTCCAGTTGCAGATAATCAAAGCCCTCCTGACGGTGGTCACATCACAACATGTTGAGATACACGAAGGAACGGTGCTGCAGGCGGTACGCACCTGTTATGACATCTATTTGTCGAGTAAAAATTTGGTTAATCAAACAACAGCATGTGCCACCCTGACCCAAATGTTGGATGTCATCTTTTCACGTATGGAAAATCAGGTGTATGAAGTTGCAGCCCAGGCGGCTTTGGCAGCTTCACAGGCCAATAATGGTCATCATGATGCGAATACATCGCAAGCCTCTGAGGCCAGTTGCAGTGTGAAGAGTAGTGTGGGAGGTGGTGGTGGCACTGATGTTGAGGAGACACCGGAAACTGTGGCCGCAGCTGTGGTGGATGAGATATTGAGTGGTGAGTAGAGATCATGGGTGGCTAGATGTAAATCTAATATTTGAATTTTGTATATTTTTAAGGTAATTAGTCCGAACACCAAAGAAAATAAGGTTAGGTTGAAAAATATCCGATTGCCGGAATATGATAACAGTCGCTCCATCCATCATTAGGCGTAAAAATTTTGAATAATATTTTTTAAAGGCTGTCATAGGCGTGTATTCTTAAAAAAAATCAAGGTCTACCAGAAGCGTGAATTTTTTAAAGATTAGTTTTAAAGACCTGCCAGAGGCGTGGATTTCTTAAATATTAGTTTTAAAGGCCTGCCAGAGGCGTGGATCTTTTAAAGAATACTTTTCAAGGCCTATCATAGGAGTGGATCTTTTAAAGAATATTTTTCAAGGCCTATCATAGGCGTGGATCTTTTAAAGAATATTTTGCAAGGCCTATCATAGGCGTGGATCTTTTAAAGAATATTTTTCAAGGCCTATCATAGGCATGGATCTTTTATAGAATATTTTTCAAGGTCTATCATAGGCGTGGATCTTTTAAAGAATATTTTTCAAGACCTATCATAGGCGTGGATCTTTTAAAGACTATTTTTCAAGGCCTATCATAGGCGTGGATGTTTTAAAGAATATTTTTCAAGACATATCATAGGCGTGGATCTTTTAAAAAATATTTTTCAAGGCCTATCATAGGCGTGGATCTTTTAAAGAATATTTTTCAAGGCCTATCATAGGCGTGGATCTTTTAAAGAATATTTTTCAAGGCCTATCATAGGCGTGGATCTTTTAAAGAATATTTTTCAAGGCCTATCATAGGCGTGGATCTTTTAAAGAATATTTTTCAAGGCCTATCATAGGCGTGGATCTTTTAAAGAATATTTTTCAAGGCCTATCATAGGCGTGGATCTTTTAAAGAATATTTTTCAAGGCCTATCATAGGCGTGGATCTTTTAAAGAATATTTTTCAAGGCCTATCATAGGCGTGGATCTTTTAAAGAATATTTTTCAAGGCCTATCATAGGCGTGGATCTTTTAAAGAATATTTTTCAAGGCCTATCATAGGCGTGGATCTTTTAAAGAATATTTTTCAAGGCCTATCATAGGCGTGGATCTTTTAAAGAATATTTTTCAAGGCCTATCATAGGCGTGGATCTTTTAAAGAATATTTTTCAAGGCCTATCATAGGCGAGGATTTGTACTGAGTCTACCTTTTTTAAAGAATATTTTTTCAGGGTCCACCTTTGGCCAAGGGTTTTAAACGATATTTTTCAGGGTAATATTTTTTTAGGTCCACCTTTAGCCTAGATCTTCAAAAGAATTTTTTCAGTGTCCACATTTGACCTAGGTTTTTAAACGATATTTTTTCAGGGTCTTTGGCCTAGGTTTTTAAACGATATTTTTTCAGGGTCATTGGCCTAGATTTTTTAAATAATATATGTTAGCGTCCCCCATAGACCTGAATATTAATTTTATTTTTTCAGGGTCGACCTTTGGCCTAGGGTTTGGATTTTTTAAAAATATTTTTTCATGGTCAATTAGGGTTGGGGTTTTTAAAATAATTTATTTTTTCAGGGGTAACATTTTTTAAAGAATGTCTTTTCAGTTTCTTTTAGGAGTGGCTTGTTTTGAGAGTTTTTTTTCAGGGTCTACTTGAGGTCGAATTTTTTAAAGCACATTTTTCAGGGTCGATTTCTTTAATACACATTTTTGATGTCTTCTAAAAATAAATATATAAATCTCTATTTTCTCCTTTTCCCATTCCAGCTGCCATTGTCGAAGTTCTAAAAGAAACCGGTGCCCTTGATGACACAACCTCAACGGCGGAAGAAGACCATGCGACAGCTAATAATATCAGTGGAAATACTAATAATACCAGTAACAATAACATTTCGATTACTGGTTCCGAAGGTACCAACACCAATAATCACACCCATAATTCAGAAGAAAGTGTTGAGGTACATAGTGAAAATGATGCTGTGGTTACAGCCAAGTTTACCCATGTCCTACAAAAAGATGCCTTTTTGGTATTTCGGGCATTGTGTAAACTCTCCATGAAACCATTGCCGGAGGGACACCCAGATCCAAAGTCCCATGAGCTAAGATCAAAGGTGTTATCGTTACGTCTGTTGTTGTCTATTCTACAAAATGCTGGTCCCGTTTTCCGTTCCAATGAAATGTTCATTATGGCCATTAAACAATATTTGTGTGTGGCCTTGTCGAAAAATGGTGTTAGTTTGGTGCCGGAGGTATTCGAATTGTCGCTGTCGATTTTTGTTGCCCTCCTGTCGAATTTCAAAATACATTTGAAGAAGCAAATTGAGGTATTCTTTAAGGAGATCTTTTTGAATATTTTGGAGGCCACCTCAAGTTCGTTCGAACACAAATGGATGGTGATACAGGCTCTGACGAGAATATGTGCCGATGCTCAATCTGTTGTGGATATCTATGTGAATTACGATTGTGATTTTCAGGCGGCGAATTTATTCGAACGCCTTGTCAATGATTTGTCCAAAATTGCTCAGGGCCGTCAGGCTTTGGAATTGGGTGCTAATCCCATGGAGGAGAAATCAATGCGTATACGTGGCCTGGAATGTTTGGTGTCGATATTGAAATGTATGGTCGAGTGGAGTCAAGATTTGTATGTCAATCCGAATATGCCTTCATTAAATGCCCATGAGGGTACTGCGGCTACGGCGGGTCATAATAGATCAGGGCATTCGGTGGATTTGCAATCTCCCACGGGGGATAATGCTGATGCAGTATCGCACACGAATGCCTTGGGTATACGTTCCATGCATGGCGGATCGAGCCATAGTTTAAATTCCTATGGCAGTGTTAAAAATACGGAGGTCCTGGATTTACCCGAAGCCTTGGAGGAAAGGAAAATGCGTAAAGAAGTTATGGAACAGGGTATTGAGTTGTTCAATCGCAAACCGAAGAAGGGTATACAATTTTTGCAGGAGAAGCAATTGGTGGGAGCAACACCCAAAGACATTGCCAAGTGGTTACATGAAGATGATCGTTTGGATAAGACCGCTTTGGGTAATTATATTGGCGAGAATGATGATCATTCCAAGGAGGTAATGTGTGAATATATCGATGCATTTGATTTCACATCGCTGGAGGTGGTGGCAGCATTACGTATGCTGTTGGAGGAATTCCGTTTGCCCGGGGAGGCACAAAAAATCGATCGTCTGATGGAGAAATTTGCCAGTCGTTATTGTGAATGTAATCCCAATAATCCGCTGTTCCAATCTGCGGATACGGTTTATGTTTTGGCCTTTTCCATTATCATGTTGACCACGGATCTGCATTCGCCTCAGGTGAAGAATAAAATGACCAAGGAACAGTATATCAAATTGAATCAGGGTATTAGCGACAGTCGTGATGACTTACCCGTGGAATATCTATCTTCGATCTATGATGAAATTGCTGGGCATGAAATTAAAATGAAGAACACAGTGGTAAATAAACCCGGAAAGCAGATCATTGCCAATGAGAAGCGGCGTAAATTATTGTGGAATATGGAAATGGAGGCAATATCCACAACGGCGAAAAATCTCATGGAATCGGTGTCGCATGTCAAATCCCCCTTCACGTCGGCCAAGCATTTGGAACATGTAAGGCCAATGTTCAAGATGGCATGGACACCATTTTTGGCTGCCTTCTCGGTGGGTTTGCAGGATTGTGATGACCCAGAGATTGCCTGCTTGTGTTTGGATGGTATACGCTGTGCCATACGCATTGCCTGTATCTTCCATATGACCTTGGAGCGTGATGCTTATGTGCAGGCCTTGGCCAGATTTACGTTATTGACGGCAAATTCACCAATTAATGAAATGAAGGCGAAAAATATCGATACTATTAAAACGTTGATTATGGTAGCTCATACAGATGGTAACTATTTGGGTTCGAGTTGGTTGGACATTGTCAAGTGTATCAGTCAATTGGAATTGGCCCAGCTAATTGGTACAGGGGTGAGGCCGAAATTTTTGTCGGGCGCCCAAACCACCCTCAAGGATACTTTGAATCCTAGTGTCAAGGAACACATTGGCCAGACGAGTAGTCAAAGTGTGGTGGTGGCTGTGGATCGTATTTTTACTGGGTCCATACGGCTGGATGGTGATGCTATTGTGGATTTTGTCAAGGCCTTGTGTCAGGTGAGGAAATGAATTTTATTTTTTTTTTTCAAATGACAATTTTTTAAAATCTCCTTTTTTGCAGGTCTCCGTTGAAGAGCTGCAAAACCCCCAGCCCCGCATGTTCTCCTTGCAGAAAATCGTTGAAATCTCCTATTACAACATGGAACGTATCCGTTTGCAATGGTCCCGCATATGGCAGGTGTTGGGTGAACATTTCAATACGGTCGGCTGTAACATGAATGAGGAAATATCATTTTTCGCTTTGGATTCACTGCGTCAGCTATCGATGAAATTTATGGAAAAGGGCGAATTTGCCAATTTCCGTTTCCAAAAGGATTTCCTAAGGCCGTTTGAGCACATCATGAAAAAGAATCAATCACCGGCCATTAGGGATATGGTGGTGCGCTGTATAGCCCAAATGGTTAACTCTCAGGCCCGCAATATCAAATCGGGTTGGAAAAATATCTTTTCAATTTTCCATTTGGCGGCGGGGGATCATGAAGAGGCCATTGTTGAGTTGGCATTTCAAACCACGGGGAAAATCATCGGAGAATTATATCAAAAGCAATTCGCCATAATGGTCGATTCGTTCCAAGATGCCGTCAAGTGTCTATCCGAGTTTGCCTGTAATGCCCGGTTTCCGGACACCAGTATGGAGGCAATACGTTTGGTGCGAACCTGTGCTTTGTGTGTCCACGAATCACCTCAGCTCTTTGCCGAACATGCCGGCATGGAAAATGATATTTCGGTGGCGGAAGAGGATCGGGTATGGGTACGCGGCTGGTTCCCCATGCTCTTCTCCCTGTCATGTGTGGTAAATCGTTGTAAATTGGATGTAAGGACGAGAGGTCTCACAGTGCTCTTTGAAATTGTCAAGACCCATGGTGATAGCTTCAAACCCAATTGGTGGAAAGATTTATTTAATGTGATCTTCCGCATTTTCGACAATATGAAGTTACCTGAACATGTTACCGAAAAATCCGAATGGATGACGACGACCTGCAATCATGCCCTATATGCCATTATCGATGTTTTTACCCAGTATTTTGATGTATTGGGGCATTTGCTATTGGAGGATTTGTTTGCCCAACTCCATTGGTGTGTTCAACAGAATAATGAACAGCTGGCCAGATCGGGTACAAACTGTTTGGAAAATCTAGTTATTTCCAACGGGTTCAAATTCAATGAAGCCACCTGGGATAAAACCTGTCAATGTATATTGGACATTTTCAATGCCACCTTACCGGGAGAATTGCTTACCTGGCGGCCAAATCCCCAGCAGCAACAGCAAATGCAAATACAAATGCAACATCAGCAGCTGCAGCAGCAACAACAGCATCAGCAACACCAACACCAAATACAAAACTCCAACCCATCACGTAAAAATTCCCAATCACGCAACAGCGTCGATGGCCTCAATCGTTCATATTCCCAACATTCCGTTTATAGCCACACGGGCAGTTTCGATGAGGATAGCCATCACTCGAACACCCAAATTCAAACCCCCGTGGTCCCACAAAATCCCGCTCTATTCGAAAGTCTCAATATTAAATGTGTGGTACAGCTGGAGCTGATACAAACTGTAGATAATATCATTTTCTTCCCGGCCACCTCACGCAAAGAAGATGCCGAGACATTGGCGCAGGCCGCCGCTGATTTAACCGGCAACTGTCCCACACAGGCGATATTGGATTGCCAGCGTGAAGAGCAGGGGATGTATAGTTATTTGCGCACGCGTCAACTGCTCACCCTGGCCGATTGCCTAATGCAATCGCATCGTTTTGCGAAACGTTTCAATGCCGATCAGGAGCAGCGTAATGTGTTGTGGCGTGCCGGTTTTAAGGGTTCAATAAAACCCAATTTGTTGAAACAAGAAACCGCTTCGTTGGCTTGTGTGCTGCGCATCTTCTTCAAAATGTACGGTGATGAGAATAGACGTAGTGATTGGCCTGGTATTGAACAGGAATTGGTGCAGGTGTGCAAGGAGGCATTGACCTACTATTTAAGTTTACAAAGTGAACAGCATCGTGATGCCTGGACATCGTTGCTGCTACTGATTTTAACGAGATTACTTAAGATGGCTGATGATAGGGTAAGTTCAGGAAGAAAATTATATAAAAAAACTATTTTTTTGTTGAAATATTTTTAAGCAAGGCGTGGATTTTTTGAAAGTCCAACCAAACAAGGCGTGGAATTTTAAAAATACACACCCACACAAGTCGTGGAATTTTAAAAATACACACCCACACAAGTCGTGGATTTTTAAAAATATTTTTGAAGCAACCACACCCACACAAGGCGTTGAATTTAAAAAAATATATATATATTTTTTTTTATTTGTTGAAGAACAATATTTTAATTTTATCGCATTATTCTGGACTAAGTCACGGATGTGGTGAAACCTTATGTCTATATGTTTCGACCACTTGTGATAAACAGGGTTTTCCGCCAACATTAATGCTCCTTGGTTGTCGATATGCAAAACTACGTATTCACAATTTCATACGCCGATTTCTATTAATAGACGCCGCAAATATATCGTCTCCTTTGCTGCTTCTGAAGATAGGTGTCCAATATTTCAGGATTTTTGGAGCGTGTGTGTCTTAAATAACTCTGGGAATAAATCCAAATTCGATGTTAAAGGCAGGCGATATATAATGGTTGGATATTTATCGACAGCGAAGGCGTACCTTTTGTATGATACGGATAAAAACAAGGTCATCGAATGTCGGGATGTGCTTTTTGATGAGAATGGTTTTGGTAAATGCAGTGAATCAACTGATGAAGAAGGATCTTCCACGAGTATTAAACTTTTTGATTATATTCTGCAAGACTAAATTAAATCCGATGGTAATGAATGAGTCACAGACAATAATTTACATCGAAGATCAATCCAGAGATGAGGAAATAGTCGCTGTGGATCAGAAAATCAAAGTGCAGAGTATTCCGAGGATGATATGAGTGACTTCGAAGGGTTTGAAACAGCTGAAAATGAAAGTAAGTCTAAAGATGAGGAAATATGTGCTGCACAGGATATGTCAAAGAAAGTCGGTGTAGGTAGGCCTAAAATTATTCGCGGACAAATGGTTAAAGGCAATAGAAGATGAGTATCGTGCTCTTTGCAAGAATAAGACTTCGTCGCTGGTGGATCTTCCAAGAGGACAAAAAGCTATTCCATGTATGTAGGTCTATGCCATAAAGAGGAATGTAAAGGGCGAAATTGAGAAGCATAAGGCTCGCCTTGTAGCCAAAGTCTGTCACCAACGATACGGAATAGATTTAAATAAGATATATTCACATGTCGCTCGCTACTCAACAATTCGTTTTTTATTGGCACTGGCTGTGTGAAAGAAGGAATGTTTTTTACATGAAATCGATATCAGAACTGCATATTTGAATAGTCATCTCCATGATGAAGTGATTTCGAAGGTTTCGAAACAGCTAAAAATAAAAGTGTGTCCAGAGATGAGGAAATAGCTGTTGCACAGGATATGCCGAAGAAAGTTGGTGCAGGAAGGCCTAAAATTATTCGCAAGGGAAATCCTGGTCGTCCTCGGAAGCAACCTAATGAGGTGCTAAGTCATGCTGTTGACAAAAATATTCCAAATACGGTGGAGCAGGCAATAGCTGGTAATAATGGAGACAAATGGCTAAAGGCAATGGAAGATATTTTATTGGCACTGCTTGTGTGAAAGAAGGAATGTTTTTACATCAAATCGATATCAGTACTGCATATTTAAACAGTAATCTCCATTATGAAGTATATATGCAGCAACCACCGAATTTTGAGGAAAATAGTTCGCCGAACAAAGTTCTACGTCTCCATAAGGCTATTTATGGATTGAAACAAAGCGGACGAGAGTGGAACTCTAAACTTGATGTCACATTGCGTAAGATGAATTTCAAACCATGTGATAACGAACCCTATCTCTACAAAGGCATGAGGAGAAATAAGCTAGTGTTGATCGCTGTTTACGTATATGACATTATTGGGTGTAAAGACAAATCGGTTGTTTTAGAGATCAAAAATAATTTGGCAAGTGAGTTCGATGTCAGCGATAAGGGGCGGTTAGGCCACTTCCTGGGTATGGAGATCGAAAGAGAAAGGGGTATGATCAAACTGGTCTATTACAACAATATGGAATGGAAGATTGCAAAACACACCAAGCACCATTGGAACCCGGTTGTAAGGTAAACTGTAATGATGATGACGAACGTGTAGATCAAACCGAGTATCAATCACTCGTTGGAGCCCTAATATATATTTAGCAACGTCTACGAGACCTGACATCTTGCACACAGTGTCGAAATTGGCTCAGAAAAATGCAGGCCCTTGAAAGGCATATATGGATGGTCTGAAACATATTCTGTGATACTTGGCTGGATCGAACAACAAGGAACCTAATAAAAGGAACCTGGAAGGTTACGTGAATGCGGACTGGGGTGGTAACCCAGTAGACCGGAAAGCATATACCGGATTTATATTTTTCAATTGGAGGATATCCTATATCGTGGGAATCCAGAAAGCAAAAATCAGTAGCTCTTAGTAGCACGGAATCTGAATACGTAGCGTCTTCAGAAGCAGCAAAGGAGGCGATATATTTGCAGCGTCTTTTAGGGGAAATAGGCGTTTGGAATTGATATTTTAAGTATTTTAAATAACAAAAAACAAAGTTTTATCCGTAGTTCTTAAGAATATATAATAAAAAAAATAATTGGAATTTAAACTAAATTTGTATTTATTTTTCTTTTTTTCTTCTTCTTGCAGTTTGCCACCCATGTCTCCAATTATTATACGTTATTATGTGAAATGATGTGTTTCGGCATGAAACCAGAATTACGAAGTGTCCTTAGACGTGTATTTTTGCGTATTGGTCCTGTTTTTAATATATCGAATGCAAAATAGTGTTTAATACGACAGCGTAACCACCAACCACTACAACAACAGCAACAGTCCATTGGAAGAAAGTATTCGAAACGAGACGAAATATAAAAAAACGATAGAAACAAAAATAAAAAAAATCAATAAATGAAAATAAAATAAATAAATTATATAAATATATACAAAATAAAAATAATAATAATGTTTCTAAAACTAATAACAAAAATTAAATATATTTATATATACACAGTAAAACTAAAACATATATATTTAGCCACGATAATGGAATGTAAAATTAAAGTTTTTAATTTTATTTTTTTCCCCCCCCAAATAAAAAAAAATAAAAACAAATAGACCAGCAGAGTGAATTCCAATCCTGTGTGTATTTGAAATACATTATTGGTATTGCAAAGAAATTAAATAATATTATCCTCTTTATATATGTTTGTTATTAATTTTTTCTTTAAATCTTAATCATAGTTAATATTGTCGTTTTAAGCCAATTGAACCGGGAGTTTAATTTTTTGTTTAACAATTTAATGTTGATTTATTTTGTTTGTAATCTGTGTAACTGTTTTCAAAACTAAATATTGAACAAAAAACAAAATCAATGAACACAACAAGTCTCTAAAATGTGCCTGTGGTCATTGTCCATTTTTTTCAAAATTAAAAAAAAAAAACACTAGTCCCCCATACTTTGTATTCCATTTTGTTGGTATGTCTTTATTGAGACCATTCATCTATTCCAAAAAAAATATTTTTTTTTACATTCGTCATAAAAAACATATAAAAAATAAATAATTTTATAGTGTAAAAAATAAATATTTACATAACCTACAAAAAAATTCTTAGGGTATTTTGAAATAGTATTTAAAATAAAAAAGTGAACTATGTGATTGGTTAAAATAATAATAATAATATTCTATGTGATTCGATATAGTAACAAAAAAAAACACATGTAGATTTTATTATTTTTGAAATTAGAAAATTCAATATTTAAAAAATAGATCACATAAATATTTCCCCTAAAATAATATTGATGACAACCCAAAAACTAAGGTACTATAAATATGAGATGATTATTGGATCCCATTGATAAATAAAATTTGTCCATAATTTGTTTTCAATTTATTTTTCATTATTTACAATAGCAAAAATATTTATTACAATAAAACACAATATATATATATATACATTAAATAAAAAATATATATACATTAAATAAATATATATATTATTAATTATTATATGAATAATGGATACAAAAAATCTAAATAATAATAATTAGCTACACTAAATACTATATAGATTATAATGAAAAAAAAAAAAAAATAAATAATAAAGATCATCAAGTAAATAAAATTGTAAAATATAAAATCAAAAGAACAACAAAATCTACATTTATTTAATAGAACAAAACATGAATAATCATGCAATAAACATAAAACTATATAAATTATTTTAAGAATTTGAAAAAAAAAAAACAAAATAAATAATAAAGTTATATATTGCCTTATGAAATATATGTACGTATATATGTAATATGAAATTTATGGACATTTTTTTAATTTTATACATTTTTTCAATTTATGTATGTAATTTTTTTTGTAGTCAACATGAATGAGAGTCGGGAGTCCTTTAAAACATAATTAAAAAAAAAAAACCAAACCTATTGTAGTCTCTAAAAAAAGTATTTAAAAAAAATCAAGTCTATTGAAGTCTCTGAAAAAAATTTTATTAAAGAATCTTGTAGTCCCTGAAAAAAAATATTTAAAAAAAATTACACTTATTTTGTAGTCCCTGAATTCCTTGAAAAAAAAAATAGATAAAAAATCCACACCTACTGTAGTCCCTGAAAAAAAAGTATTTTTTAATACAAAAAATATTTTTAAACCAAGCCTAGGTATCCTTGAAAAAATATTTTTAAAAATCCCTGAAAATTTTTTAAACCAAGCCTAAATATCCTTGAAAATAGTTTTTTAAGAAATCCAGGCCTATGGTCGACCTTGAAAAAATATTTTTAAAAAATCCACGCCTATGGTAGGCCTTGAGAAAATATTTTTAAAAATCCCTGAAATTTTTTTAAACCAAGCCAAAAAATCCACACCTATGTTAGCTCTTGAAAAAATACACGCCTATGGTATCCTTGAAAAACTTTATTTCCTGAAGAATTATTTTTTTTAAATCCACCACCACTATTGTACACAACTATGTTGTCAGGGTATTATAGCTTTGTGTAGCCCCAAGAGTTTGTAACGTCGCGAAATATTGGTCCTAGGCCCACCTTTAAGTACGATATCTTCGCGAAATTTTGCATGTAGGAAATTTTGCATGCCCAATAAAGACCGCTATTGTTTTTGTTAAAGATCCGTTAATATTTAGGGGATGAAATGGACCAAAAACTTTATTTTTGTCTGATTTTCTGGTCGCTCCGGAGGCCTCAATTGTGGCCCAAACATTGCGAATTTTTACATGGAGAAGGGGACTGGGTTGAAGAATAAGCATGCCTGTTTTGGTAATGATCGGTCAATATTTAGCGGGTCAAATGGATCCTGACTCTTGTCTGAAGAATGACAAAATTTGTATTCTATACCGTATAGATTTACCCTTAAAGGACGTAGACCCGAGAGATACTATCAACCTCTTGGGTCTACGTCCAAGAGTAGTGGTTGGGCTTTAAATTGATACCAATTATATTGTCGTATGTACTCGGATGTGGGATTTACACGTAAATAATTACATGTGCTTACATATTCAGATATTATTGTGTAGGATATCATATGGTCGGGCCCGTCCGACTATACTGCTCCGCTCACTGGTTTTTAAAATAAAAATCCAGGCCAATGGAAGTCTCTAAAATATTTTTTTTATAAAAATCTGAAATTCTCTGAGAAAATATATTTTTATATTCAATTATCGCTTGTATTGATATTATTTGTGTGTTTTCTAATGACCCTTAATTTTTTTTTTTTTAATTCCTTGATCAAGTCCTTCTAGCAAGCTATCGTATTAACTGTCATTCATGTTGGCTAGTGTGTACCGTATATTAAATATTATTTGTTTTTTTATATATATTTTGTAATGAAATTGTATAAATTAACCGTTGTATTATCTCTCAAATTTACTTCCTTTCACAGAAGAAGATGGATACTGAAAATGTTTATGAATAAAAGTAATTCAGTCATTTCCAGTGTCCCTCCTTTTACAATCGTTTTTATACCAGAGTCACGAATGCTCACGGGCGAGAATTCGAATGTTTTCAATTTATCGCGAATGATATGCAATGCAATCTCTCGAAAATGTTCGCATTGTATAAAAAATTTACGAACGATAAAATTTCGCTGCAAGCGTCGTCGATTCGTTCGTTCGCGAGTATTTGTTGCTGAAGGACATTCTTTTGAAAAAACTCAAAAAAACAAATGTTCACGAATGCTCGAGAGCACTGTTAAAAAAACTACAACAAACAAAAATATGATAAAAAAGTAAATACACACAAGCAATGAATGTGTGTGTAGCAGAAAGTGTGCGGAACAGTATCGGCGAACCACCGCACGCGTGCTCTCTGCGAGAGCAAATATCACTATTCTGTCACACACATTCAATTGAGCATTCGCGAGAATTCGGGAATGTTTGTTGTTTTCATTCGTGAGAGAATGTCAGAAAAAATTTCAACCATCAAACTAAACGAACGATTTTTGTTTTGTGCTCTCACTCGTTTTTTTTTTTATCTGTGTGCGAACATTCTTTTGCGAATGCTCGTTTGGTAAAGAATTTATCGCCATAAATTCATTCGTACAATGAGCACAAAACGATAAAGAATGTATTTTGAATCATTCGCGAGCGAATTTTTGCGTACCCTGATTATATCATAAACTTAAATGTATAGCTTGCCCACATTAGCCCATCACCTTTTCCTTTGCTCATATCCTATCCTATCCTCTCCAATCCAATTTTTTATTTTTAATTTGAAAATGTTTCAGCTTATTCTATTAATTTGTTATTTTCTCTTTCTCCTAGGATGTTTTTTTTTTTAGCTTGTCATTTTATTCGGATTTTGGTAAACAAATTTTTGATTTCTAATTTTTTGCACTTATTACTAAGTGCAAAAAAGATCAGGAACCTGCTTGAAGCTGTAAGTATATTTGATTTTGTACGCTTATTCCAGCATTGCACTCTTGTGCTATTCTTCTGTAGAATTATGTGGCGATAGATATTTTTAAATTTTGTCTTCCTCCCGAGTAATTACTGGTGTATTAAATAAGTAGATATATATTGTATATCATAGTGCCTGCTATTATAATATCAGTAGTCCCCTCTTTTAAAAATCCCTTGAAATAGAGACTAATTTTTGTTATTGGTAATAGCTCTAATAATTTTTGTAAATATTGTCAATTTCTCTTATTGGATTTTTTTTTTGTTTTTTATATTCCTATCACACACTATATTGTATTTCGATTTTCAGAACACAAATCGACAATCAACTTACTAAACAAATTCGCAAGATACAATTCTATGTGGCATGATCAAATTTATCTATGAAATTAAATCGGCACAAACAAAATTATTCAAACAATTCAAAAATCAAATTCAATTCGCATTTCAAAAAAAAAAGAAAATTGGAAAAATTCAAATACAGACTGCTGATAAAAAATAAGGTAAGTCAATTTTATTTTTTTTATTATTTTAATAACTATGTATTGATACTGTGTTGAAAAAAACTGTCCGATAAGATCGACATTTTCAATGGGTATTAATAAATTGACGTAGAAAGTGAGTGATAAAGAAACAGAGAGGGAGAGAGAGTAATTAACAAACTATTTTCCATGATTTCCGACATCATAGAAAATATTTATACCTTTCACCACACTGTGTGGTACAGGGTATTATTATGGGCATATGTTTGTAACATGCAAAAGGAAACGAGATATACACATAGTTCCTTTTGAGAATATGCATAGAATCACTTTCTGAGTCGATATACGCATGCCCGTCTGTCCGTCCATTTATTTTTGTGAACAAAGTACAGGTCGCATTTATCATCCGATTTAGATGATATTTGGCACAGATCACTTATTTGGCCCAAGGACGAACCCTATTGAAATTGGGAAAAATCGGTTCAGATTTAGATATAGTTCCCATATATATTTTCGTCCGATTTAATGTAAATGGTGCACCAATGTCCCTATATATCTTTCGATTTGCATGAAATTTGGCATAGAGTTCTAAATTAGGTCCAGAATGATGCGTGTCAAGTTTCGTGAAAATCGGTTCGGATTTCGATATAGCTCTCATATATATTTTCGTCCGATTTAATGTAAATGGACCCCCAAAGTCCCTATATATCTTCCGATTCGCACGAAATTTGGAACAGCGTAATAAATTAGGTCTAGAATGATGTGTATTAAGTTTCCTGAAAATCGGTTCAGATTTCGATATAGCTCCCATATATATTTTCGTCCGATTTAATGTAAATGGTGCGCGAAAGTCCCTATATATCTCTCGATTTGCACGAAATTTGGCATAGCGTACTGATTTGAGTCTAGAATGATGTGTGTTAAGTTTCCTGAAAATCGGTTCTGATTTGGACATAGCTCCCATATATATTTTCGTCCGATTTAATGTAAATGGTGCACCAATGTCCCTATATATCTCTCGATTTGCACGAAATTTGGCACAGCGTAATGAATTAGGTCTAGAATGAGATGTGTTAAGTTCCGTGAAAATCGGTTCAGATTTGGATAAAGCTCCCATATATATTTTCGTCCGATTTAATGTAAATGGTCCACCAAAGTCCCTATATATCTTTCGATTTGCACGAAATTTGGTATAGCGTACTGAATTAAGTCTAGAATGATGTGTGCTAAGTTTCGTGAATATCGGTTCAAATTTCAATATAGCTCTCATATATATTTTCGTCCGATTTAATGTAAATGGCGCACCAAAGTCCTTTAATATCTTTCGATTTGCACGAAATTTGGCACAGCGTAATGAATTAGGTCTAGAATGATGTGTGTTAAGTTTCGTGAAAATCGGTTCAGATTTCGATATAGCCTCCATATATATTTTCGTCCGATTTAATGTAAATGGTGCACGAAAGTCCCTATATATCTCTCGATTTGCACGAAATTTGGCATAGCGTAATGAATTAGGTCTAGAATGATGTGTGTTAAGTTTTGTGAAAATCGGTTCAGGTTTAGATATAGCTCCCATATATATTTTCGTCCGATTTTAGGTAAATGGTCCACCAAAGTCCCTATATATCTTTCGATTTGCATGAACATTTTCATAGTGTAATGAATTAGGTTCAGAATGATGTGTGTTAAGTTTCGTGAAAATCGGTTCACATTTGGATATAGCTCCCATATATATTTTCGTCCGATTTAATGTAAATGGTGCGCCAAAGTCCCTATATATCTTCCGATTTGCACGAAATTTGGCACAGCGTAATGAATTAGGTCTAGAATGAGGTGTGTTAAGTTCCGTGAAAATCGGTTCAGATTTGGATATAGCTCCCATATATATTTTCGTCCGATTTTATGTAAATGGTCCACCAAAGTCCCTATATATCTTTCGATTTGCACGAAATTTGGCAGAGCGTAATGAATAAGGTATAGAATGATTTGTGCTAAGTTTCGTGAAAATCGGTTCAGATTTCGATATAGCTCCCATATATATTTTCCTCCGATTTTAGGTAAATAGGGTACGAAAGTCAATTTATATCCTTCGATTTGCACGAAATTTGTCATAGCGTACTGAATTAAGTCTAGAATGATGTGTGCTAAGTTTCACGAGAATCGATTTAGATTTAGATGTAGCTCCCATATATATTTTCGTCCGATTTCATGTAAATGGTGCACCAAAGTCCCTATATATTTCTCGATTTGCACGAAATTTGGCACAGCGTAATGAATTAGGTCTAGAATGATGTGTGTTAAGTTTAGTGAAAATCGGTTCAGATCTAGATATAGCTTCTATATCTGACCAAATGAAAAATTAGTATCGGTTGCAGAATGACATATTTATGGATCCAATTTCATTTTACTGGTCCTTTAAAAATGCGATGTCTGTTTGGATTCATCTGTTGAATATATCCAAAGTGGTGAAGGGTATCATATAGTCGGCTCCGTCCGACTTCACTACTTTCCTTACTGGTTAAATTTCACCTTTTGAATTTCAATTCTAAATTTTGAATTTCAATATAAATCCAATAATGAAAATAGTGTCATTAAAAAAATCTGATCAACACATCATTGCAATCGAAGCAACCCCAGCTGGCAGGCCGGCAAAAAAATTCTAATTGGACCGAGTAGTCAGACACACAAACGGCCATCCATTCAGCCTGCCCGCCTGGCCTGCTAAATATCTTAATTGATATTTGTTGGGCATCATCGTCACAACACTCTCGCAGCCGAACCATTCCGTTCCGTTACAACGAATGTGTATGGAATGACTTTGAAAAAAATGTAAAATGAAAAAAATATGTGCCTCAAATTCAATCATCTCTAAATCGAAAAGTGGCAAAATGTTAATTAAGTTAAATAGATTTTGTGTAAATAGCAATCAAATTGTCGCAAACACTTAATTTCCAATTGTTGTTGTTGTGGCAAAAAAAAAAATTTAAAAAAAAACCAACAACAACGAAAGAGATTCCATCACGTCGATGCTGAGTGGTAGGAATGAATGGGAACAATAATAATAATTTTGGAAAACGCGTGTTGAACCCAAATACATGAACAAATTTTAAACGATTTCTATTTTCAAATCGATAAGGAAGAGCAGGGAATTTTTTTCTGAGAGGCTACGAATCCAAACCCTGAATTTTTTAAAAATGTTTTTTTTTATTTTGTAATTCCTGAAATAATATTCATAAAAAAATCAACGCTTCTTGTAGTCCCTGAAAAAAAATATATATTTTTTTTAAATCCATAAGCCGAGCTTAAAAAAGATTTCTAAGCGCGTCGGTCTTTTGCGCAGTTTTTCCAATTTGAAAGACCATTTTCGGCAATGTTGCCTTCGACTTGATCTTTCCATCGTATTCTTGGCCTTCCTCTTCTACGGGAATCATCAGCTGGTTCGCTTTTATATACCTTCTGGGCTGGGGCATCTTCATTCAATCTCACAACATGACCTAGCCAACGCAGTCGCTGCAGCTCAATACGTCTAACAATGTCGATGTCCGAGAATGGCTGGTAAAACTCATGGTTCATTCGACGGCGATATTCGCCGTCAACGCAGATCGACCCATAGATCTTTCGGAGAATTTTTCTCTCAAACACTCCAAGAGTTGCCACTCACCTGCTTGCTCAAGTACCCATGCTTCATATCCATATAACAGCACGGGTAGTATCAGCGTCTTGCAAAGTGTGAGTTTGGTATGGCGGGAGGTGACATTTTTTCTAAACTGCTTACTTAGACCATAGTCGCATCTGTTCTTCTCCGAATTTCAAAACTGATGTCATTCGTTTTAATTTATGGCGGCATCAAGGTATATGAAATCTTTAACCACCTTGAAGCTGTAGTTCTCAAGTTCCACAGTTGGTCCCCGAGCCTACTTGACATCTTGCGCGTTGATACCATTAGCTTGGTCTTCTCGCCGTTAATTGCCAGACCCACTTTGGCAGACTCCTTTTCAATTTGTTCAAAGGTGGATGTTACCGCTCGCAATGTTCGACCCATTATATCGATGTCATCGGCGTTGGCGAGTAACTGGTGTTGTTTGGTGTACAGAGTGCCATTTCTGTTTACTTTTGCCTCTCGTATGACCTTTTCCAGCAGGATGTTAAAAAGGACACAAGACAAACTATCACCTTGTCTGAATCCCCGTTTGGTATTTGAAGGGCTCCGAGAGGTCCTTCGGTCCGACTTTAACTGCTCATCTTGTGGCAATTAAAGTTATCCTGCATAACGGTATTAATTTTGCAGGAATGCCAAACGCAAACATAACTTTATAAACCTCTGAGCGGATAGGGCTGTCGAATGCAGCTTTATAGTCGACGAATAGGTGGAATGTGTCGATTTGTTTTACGTGGGGTTTTTCCAGGATTTAACGCAGAGTGAAAATCTGGTCAATGGTGGCTTTGCCAGGTCTGAAGCCGCATTGGTATGGTCCAATGATGTCATTGACCATTGGCTTCAGTCGTTCACACAGCACACTGGAGAGCACTTTATATGCGATGGGAAGGAGACTTATTCATCTATAGTTAGCACATATCGTCTTGTCTCCTTTTTTGTGCACCGGACACAGGATGCTGAGGTTCCCATCATTGGGGATGCATTCTTCTAACCAAATTGTACTAATCAGGTGGTGCATGCTCCTGGCCAGCATCTGACCACCAGTCTTAAATAGTTCGGCTGGTAACCCATCAGCATCTGCTGCTTTATTGTTCTTTAGCCGACTAATTGTTATTCTGACCTCATCTTGGCTAGGTGGTATACACTCTATACCGTCATCTCTTATTGGTTCTTGGGTATCCTCTTCGCCGCTACTATTTGATATCAGAAGTTTTTCATAATGCTCCTTCCCGATCCTCAGCACGCTGTCTGTATCTTCCACCAGATTTCCTTCTTCATATCTACAGGAGGATGTGCCTGCACCAAAGCCTTCGGTTTGATGTTTTACCCGTTGGTAGAATTTTCGGACTTCATTCCGGACTCCTGTACATCTCGATTTGCTCAAGCTCACGTTTTTCTTGTTCTTTCTTAATTTTTCTAAAAACACGTTTCTCCTCTCTCCTTTTCTCCCGATAGTTCTCCATCGCATTACGTGTTGCTACTGTCTGCAAGGTTGCCCTATAAGCTGCGTTTTTTCACATCAGTAGCATTACGACACTACTGATCGTACCACGGATTTCTTGATGGTGGTCTTTGGTAACAAAGTGTAGCTTTTGCTGCAGTTTGTAGGAAGTGGGCAATTCTCAGCCATTGTGTTTCTATATTTTTATCGGGACAAGGGGTGCTTTCGTCAAGCAGTTGGGTAAGTTGAACGGAGTAGGCTTCTGTTATCTGTTGTCTTTGCAGCTTTTCGATGTCGAGTTTCCGTGTTGTGGTAGATCACAGCTTTGCTGCTACATTAAGACGGATGCGTACCTTGGCTGCCTCAAGATAATGGTCCGAATCGATATTCGATCCTCGGATCGATCGGACGTCTAAAACACTGGACGAATGCCTTCTGTCTATCACAGCATGATCGATTTGATTTCTCGTTGTGTGATCGGGAGAAATCCAATTGGCCTTGTGTATATCGAGATACTGGAATCTGGTGCTGGTGCTGGCTGCGGCGAAGTCAATCAGTATCATGCCGTTGTCGGATGTTTCCTCATGAAGGCTGAATTTTCCGACGGTGGGACCAAAAATATTTTCCCTTCCGATTTTTGCATTAAGATCTCCTAGCAGACTGTTAATGTCGTGGTCAGGGCAACGATCATATGCTGTTTCTAGGCGCTTGTAAAATATGTGTTTGGTCTGTTCACCTTTATCTTCGGTCGGAGCCAGGGGCGCAAATGAGACTGATGTAGAATAACTTCGCTTTTATACGGATTATAGCAATTCGCTCATCTACTGGAGTGAATCTGGAGACGAGGTCTCCTATTCTCCTATTAAACATAAACCCGCAACCAAATCCATGTCTCGTTTCATGGCAGCAGCTATAACACACGGCGTAATCATCTGATTTACTTACGTTAGTACCCTTTCCATCACATTTCCTGTAAGGCCACTAATATCGGCTTTGTACTTCTTGAGTACACCCGCCAAAGCGAACACTGCGCATGTTCTGTACAACGCGCGCACGTTCCCAGTGCAGATTCCCAGATCAAACCGTTAGGGGGGTTTGGTTTTCTTTTTATTTGCTTTTTCATAGTACGAGGGTTTTTCCGAGTGTGGGTAACTAACCCGACGCCTCAACGCATTTTTATAGTTCTTATGGGTGAACTCGCAGCACATATTAGCTCACTATTTCATCGGGTGATAGCTACCCCAGGTGGCACCACGGGGAGGTTAGTGTCCACAATTGAGATGAACGAGTTTGGAGGGACCAAGATAAGCCTGGACTTCGCCATATTAAAGGCAATCAGAGCCGTTGCTTGGTATCTATCATCCCCTACGGCATCCTGCAAAAATATTTGTAGTTCCAGAACTAGTTTTATAAAAAATCTATTTGTCGATGTTGCTGCAACATTTAAGGTTATGTTTCAGCAACATTTGTAAAGGTTTTTACAATGTAGCCCACTTTGATAATTTTTGTCATACTATTTTTATAACAAATTGGCAACCCTATTTTCTCCTCCTCAACGGAGAATACAATGTTGCACCTGAAATCTTATTCGAGTTGATGTTTTGATTTGAAAATATCAGAAAAAAATCGTGATAAGTTGAATAAATATTTGGATTTTTCATATGGATATTGACATCAACGTTGGTGGGTGGGGAAGTGGAGGCCCCCCCACATCACCAAACAAATCTCTCACTCACTCGCATCTCAATTAAATGAATATGACATTCACAACCGAACTATTATTTTTCCTGAAAAAATTTTATGTGTCAATTAGAAATGTCAATATTTGAAACCACAAAAAAGTGGCGTCGTGTTGTTTTTGCAATTTTGTTTGTTGTTTTTATTTTTTTTTATTAATTGTGTATCTTTTTAATTTTATGTCCACCTTTGTTATTGCTCTAAAATTATGACATTAATCCGATTCGAGCGCTCCGCTCTAGAGCGGGTTGTCATTTGCACGATAAACAAGATAATATCTTGAGAAAATAGATCACGTGTCTGTTTGTCATAAAAAAATAAAGAAAATAAAAAAAAAAACAAATTGTAGATTGTTCCCTACCCCCAATTGTTGTTTGTACAAATAATTTTGGGGGGGGGGGCAATTAACATTATCGTATTTGAACAAAATTATATCACATGTCCATTGTGGGGTATTCTTTGGACGGATGTCACTTAATTTTTTTTTTTTTTTTTTGGGTTATCAAAAATGATAAGATATTCTAGAAAGTGCTGTAAATCATATACTTGACCTAGGCATAATTTGACAAACAAGGTCCTACGCCTACAGTAGGCGTGAATTTTTTTAAAATATATTTTTTAGCAACTACAATGGGCATGAATTTTTATAAAAAAAATTCAGAGACCCAAATAGCCTTGAACAGGCCGTGCAACCGAACAGTTATGGTGGCACTTAACCTATCGAAGGCCTTCGATACCGTTAACCATGCCAAACTGTTCGAAGATATAGAGAGAACAAATCTCCGACCGTGTTTGAAACGTTGGACGCCAGTCGTATGTGGAATTCAGATACAGGAAGTCTAAACCCCCTTCCCCAAGGAGGGGTAATATCTCCGGAACTGTTCAATCTCTACCTTTCTGATATTCCACAACCACCGGATCGTAATGTATGCGGATGATTGTACGATCATGGCGTCGGGTCCCATTATTGATGATATATGTAAGAGGCTAAACGTCTACATAGCCGATGTTGTTAATTTCTTCCATCTGAGGAATATGAAAATATCCGCCACCAAATCAACAGTCACACTATTTACCATATGGACGGCTGAAATGAAGCTTCCACTGAACATAATGGTCGATGGAGAATTGATTCCGACCACCAACTTCCCCTAAGATACTGTGAGTAACGTTCGACACCCTTTTCAAGTCGTCTGCGCAAGCCACTGCTTTATGTGAGAATCCTGTGGGTTTTACATGATTCCCGCCTTAACGGCTTTAACCATGGTGCACCATTGGGTGTCGACCAGCGCCCCATTGGAAAAGCCCAGTGTACTCAATGAGCATTCTGGAGCCAATCCGCCGGTACCAATTCGAAGATCCGCCGCAAAGCTTCACTTCCTCCTTGGTGAGGAGTCGAGGACTACCTAAACTTCTGCCTTTCTATGGGCCAAACACCCGGTTGATAATGCAACTCCACATCGAGCCGAAGCTCTTCCCGCGAAATCTTTGGGCTAACCAACAGCCACCACATTGCACCCTATAGGGCCAATCCCAATCGTCAGGCTGAAACCTCTGTTTCAGGGGCTCCTGACACCCGTGGCTGCTTTATGTGAGAAGTAGGAACAAGGTCCTCAAGTCGCTAGCCGGCAGCACTTGTGGCGCTGATAAAGAAACCTTGTTGACCTCTTATAAAGCAATAGGACGATCAGTGGTAAGCTATGCGGCGTCAGTGTTAGTGATACGCAGTGGAAGAATATCCAGACATGCAGAATGCTGCCCTAAGAACTGCAACATGGTGTGTCCTCATGACTCCTGTGCACTATCTTCATGAGGAGACGAAGATCTTATCCATCCATCGTCACAATTATATGTTGTCGATGCAGTACTTGATTGGGCGCTCCCCCGCCCGGTCACGCCAGGAAAGATCTTCATGATCTAGAGAGAGAGAGAGAGAGGTCCAAAGGTACAAGCGTGAACCCTTAGATCAAGAAACCTATCAAGCAGATCTGAATGCATATCGCGTGAATACCATAATTGGAGACCACCCCCCATCCATCGCGGCAGAGGAGAAGCAGCTACCAAGGCAAACACGAGTAGTCTTAGCTAAATTGTAAACAAAGTACAGGTCGCATTTTTGATTCCAATTGGATGAAACTTGGCACAGCTCATTTATTTGGCCCAAGGACGAACCCTATTGAAATTGGGAATTGGGTTCAAATTTAGATATAGTTTCCATAGAAATTTTCGGCCGATTTAATGTAAATAGAGCACCAATGTCCTATATATCTTTCGATTTGCACGAAATTAGGCATAGCGTAAAAATTTTGTTCTAGAATGATGAGTGGTAAGTTTCGGGAAAATCGGTTTAGATTTCGATATAGCTCCCATATCTATTTGCAGATTTCGATATAGCTCCCATATCTATTTTCATCCGATTTTAGGTAAATAGTGTACCAAGTACCTATATATCTTTCGATTTGCACGAAATTTAGAAAAGCGTACTAAATTAAATCTAGAGTGATTTGTGTTAAGTTTCAGGAAAATCGGTTCAGATTTAGATATAGATCCCATATATATTTTCGTCCGATTTAATGTTTCATGAGTCTAAAATGACGTGTATTAAGTTTCGGGAAAATCCGTTCATAAGTCGATATAGCTCCCATATATATTTTGGTCCGATTTTTGGTAAATAGTACACAAAAGCCACTTTATATCCTTCCATTTGCACGAAATTTGGCATAGCGTACTGAATTGAGTCTAGAGTGATGTGTGTTAAGTTTCGTAAAAATCGCTTCAGATTTCGATATAGCTCCCATTTATATTTTCGGCAGATTTAAAGTAAATAGTCAACAAAATTATATATATCCTTCGATTTACACGAAATTTGGCATATCGTACTGAATTGAGTCTAGAATGATGTGTGTTAAGTTTTTTGAAAATCGGTTCAGATTTCGATATAGCTCCCATGTATATTTTCTCCCGATTTTAAGTAAATGATGTACCAAAGTCCCAATAAAAATTTCGATTTGCACGAAATTTGTCATAGCGTACTGAATAAAGTCTAGATCTGACCAAATGAAAAAAAAAAAAATTGAAAAGGTTGTAGAATGACATGTTAATGGTCCTTCAAAAATGCGACGTCTGTTAGGCTACATTTGTTGAATATACCCAAAGTGGTGAAGGGTATCATATAGTCGGCCCCATCCGACTTTACTACTTTCCTTACCGATTTTATATTTTAATGTACTTAAAAAAGTGGCACATCTTTAAAAATCTGACTCTATAAATTTAATCTTAAAATAATTTTTGTATATCTTTATATGGCGACAGTTCGTGTGGAAAGTGCAAAAAATCACGTGTGTATGTTTGTCAGAATAAAGAAATTCTGAACTTTGGTGTTTGTTTAGTTTAATTTTTTTTCGATTCAGAGAAAAATCTTTTGCTATGGCGACGAGAGATTCTGGAACTCAATAAAATCTTCGAGGACCGCTTCTATTTATTTGAATTCATAGTCCAAAAGACTGCATACCCTATTACCTTTACCAAGCCTAGATCAAGTTTGAAGATGGGACCCATTGGTCCACTCGTTCTGGTACCTCCGACACAAAGGGTCAATATCCTATAGACTTGGAATTTTAATTCAACAATATATCCGAAACCTCTTTCAAAAAAACTTATCTATATATATATAAAAGAGCTTAGTGTTAAGTGAGTGAGTGAGTGAGTGACTGACTGACAGATCATCGCCCAGACGAAACGGCTAAAGTTAGAAGCTTGAAATTTTGAGTGTGGGTTGTTGTTGGTGTTTAGGCGTGAGATAAGGCTGGGTTTTTGGAGATTCGTACTAGAAGGGTACGAAAAGTACTAAAATGTACGAAATATGGTACCCTTTGTATTAGGCGAACGGGAAGAGCTAGAATTCTGAAATTTGGAATGTGGGTCACTGATGGAAAGTTAGAAAGATGTACAAAAGGGGTTTTTGGAAATTCGACCTATAAGTGTACTAAAAGTACTAAATGTAGTTCTAATTCTACATATATTGAACATATATAGCTAAAATCTTGAAATTTTATATATGAAATTTGGAAGTAAGATTACAGTTGAAATTCGCATTTATATGTACGAAAAGTACTAAACGGAACTAAATTTGGTACAATTTGGATTTGGGTGAATGGAGAGATCTGGAAACCTAAAATTTGGAATAGTGGTTGCTGTTGGTATATAGAATTGAGATATGGAAGCATAGTACTTATGTGTACTAAATGGTTCTATATTTGGCACAACTTAATTATGTGTGAACGGATAGAGCTGGACTCCAGAATTTTCGAATTAAAAATACTATTGGAGTGTACAAAAAAAAGTACTAACTGGTACCAAATGGTTTACAAATTGTTGAACAATTGTGTGAATGGATAGGGCCGAGATCCTGAAATTATGAATTAATATAACAGTTTGAATGCAGGATTGAGATATGTGGGTAGTTTTGAAAATTCGTAATACGTGTACTAAATGGTACTAAATTTGGTACAATATAGATTTGAGTGAACGGTTAGAGATGGAAAACTTAAAATTGGAATGAAAAATTACAGATTTAAGGTAGTATTGGAATTATGTACTTATGGATACGAGAAGCACAAAATGGTACTAAATATGTTACAATTTGTTTTGTGTGAGCGGGAATCATAAAATTTTGAATTAAAATTAAGGATTGGATTGTAGGATGAGACATGGAGTTAGTTTTAAAAATGCGTAATTATGTGTACTAAATGGTACTAAGTTTAGTACAATTCAGATTTGAATAAAAGGATAGAGATGGAAAACGTATATTTAAAAACCAGTAAGGAAAGTAGTAAAGTCGGACTGTATGATACCCTTCACCACTTTGGGTATATTCTACATATGTATCCGAAAAGACGTCGCCTTTTTTAAGGAATTTTGACATGAAATCGAACGAACTTAAATATGTGATTTTAATGTCTTTCTGGAACCTATGCTAAATTTCATTTCATTTGGGCAAGTTTAAAGTCGTTTGCGCTCAGTGGGACAGATTTGTGTAAATCGATTTAAAGCCAACTTGACAAACTCTATTCGGTATGCTGCACTGTTTAAAATTTAATCTCAATCAGACACCTATTGATTATGTGGTATACAATAAACATAAATAATTCGAAATTATATATGGAAGCTACGATATATCTATGCCAATAAAAAAATTAGCAAAGACTTTGGTGCACAATTTACCTAAAATCGGGTGAAACTATATATGGAAGCTATATCTAAATCTGCACCGATTTTCACAAAACTTAGCATACGCCATTCTAGATTTAATTCAATACGCTATGCCACAATTCGTACAAATCAAATGATTTTCAGAGACTTTGGTGCATAAATCGACTCAGAAAGTGAGTCTATGCATATTCTCAAAAGGAACCATTGGTCTATCTCGATTATTTTTGCCTGTTACAAATATATGCACAAAGACATAATACCCTGTACCACAGTGTTGTGAAGGGTATAATAAAATTACTGTTAGAATACAGGATTGAGACAGTGTTGGAAATTCGAACTCATAAGTACTAAATATGGTACAATTTGGATCTATATGAACGGATAGGGCTGGGATCCTGAAATTTGTCATTAAAAATAAAGTTTTGGAGTGTGAAATTGAGAAGTTTTAGAACCTCCTACTAACGTCTACGAAAAGTAATAAATGATACTAAATTTGATACAATTTGGATGCTGGTGAACGGATAGAGCTGGGATATTTAAATGTGCACTTAATGCCATGTACAGACGAGCGTTGTTCGCTCTCTCATTCGTTGTTCGACCCTTAATTATGAAGTAATTACTTAGTTCCCCATACAAAATTGTCTGAGCGAACACCGACTTTTGTACGTTGTTCAATTCGAATCACTCTCTGAATCACCAAGAATTTTGTCCCATCTCTAACAATTGAGAGAATTTATCGAAAATAAATTAATTTTGACAGCATGAAAAAATTTTTAAATTTTTCAAACTTTTTCAGTAAAATTGAAAATGATGAATGAAAAGTAACCAACATTCTAATTTTTATATATTCAGAAGGATGTAAATTTTGTTGTCTACATAATGCAATATGCATTTCTTTCCCCTTGGTTCTAATTAGCGTACAAAACGAGAAACAAAAGCTGGGAAACCCAAACAAAAATTCTCAAATTTTTTAAATGTGACATTTGAGTTGAGAAAATATAAAAACTTATTGAAAACAACAATATTTTCAGAAAAAATGGAAAACATGAATTAAAAGTAGAGAGATAGGGGTTGATATTATAGTCAGGAGAAAGAGAATTATTTTTTCTATTTAGATCCATATGTGATTCACGCAAATATGTTACAATTTTGGTGTAAAACAAGAAACAAAAAGTTTGAAATAAAAAAGAATGGGTACGAAAAGCACAAAATTTGGTACAATGTGGACTTAAGAATATGTATGAAAAAGCACGGGTTAATTCATGTACACGGAATGTCAAAGAGAGCGAACGATATATACGTTGTGTCGAATGCCCGTCCTAGTGACACTATCCTGTTAAAAAAATTAAAAAAAAAATTTAAACAATTTTTTTTCTTAAAAAAATCTATGACTGTTTTCTGAGCTGTGAAAAAAAAACGGCTGAAGATATCGTTTTTCGTTTAAAAGTTACTAACAAGGCCCAATCGCCAACTGTGTTTGGAAGTAATTGATACTAAATTTAGTGGTGGTGATGGTATGGAGGTAGTCTTAAAAATGTGTACCTATATGCTCGAAAAGTAATAAATGAAACTATATGTGGAACC